>NC_041398.2:185411034-185587367 GCF_900747795.2 Erpetoichthys calabaricus
TGCTGTTTCAAATAAACTGAAAGGGAAACAGCAATAACATCATCATCATCATCATTTTATTTGTGCCTTAGTTGGCGAGGGTCATGACAGGAACATACTGAACAGAGCTGAGTAGGTCACCCTATTCTCAGCAACTTCATCCAGCATCTCCTGGGGTGTTTCCAGGACACTCCCAGCCTACATGAGTGGTGTAATCCTGCAGAATGTCCACAATCTGCCCCTCAGTCTTCTCCCAGTAGGCTTTGCCTTGTACACCTCTTATGGGGTGGCGGGGATTCTAACTATATTCACAAACCACCTCACTTGGCTGCCATCAGCCTGGAGAAGCAGACTAGTAATCTGACAGCCTCATCAGTGAACTTAATACAGCTTCCGCCTCACCACTACAGTCTAGTAAAATTGCTTCTCATGCACCAACTTGCTGGTCAATTTCACAAAACAAACACACTATACTTGAATGTTTCCAGTTGGGGCAGCTGCACACCCCCTAACTGCATTGGTGTCCATTACAAAAGAGAATACCAAATTCTGATTTCTAAGTATTAATTTTCATCCAAACTGCATGACATTCAGATGCAAACTGTTCTAGTACACACCAGAGATCACACTCTGATGAGGCCAAAAGGACAATATCATCTTGTAAACAGCAAATGTGAAACCTTCAGGTGTAAAAACTGGATTCTCAGTTGCATCTAATCAACACCTTGATATCCTCTTGATGAAAATAATGAACAGGAGAGGAGATGAGACAGTAGAATCCATCTTTTACACTGAAAGGTCTAATTTTTGTCCAGAAGGGACAGGGCCAGATGAAGAGCAGATGATATAACAATAAGTGGAACAGTTTGGCAATCGGCAAAGGCTATGGCCTTTTGAAGCACTTCATGATGACCGGTGTGAATGCTATAGTGGCAATAGTCAATGAGGCAAGAGACAGAGAACTTCATCAGCACGGGTATGATGGTGGACATTTTGATGCATTTGGAGACAACTTGCCTGCCACAGGGAAATGTTGAAGATGTCTGTAAAGATATCCATCAGCTCTGAGCATTTGGCCAGGTCTGACCCCTTAGCTTTTTGTGGGGTTACATTCAACAAAGTTCTTCTCATGTCACGACATCAAACTGTGTGTTGAAGTTAATTAGAGCATCTGGAAGGGTGACATCACCACTGCAGACAGGTGATGGTTTTATAGTCTGTGATGGCTTGGCTTCCCTGCCACATGCACTGTGTGTCTCTGGTGTTCTGAAAGTGGTTGTGAGCTTTCTTGCTATACTCTCGGTTATTTGCTTTGATGCCCCAAGATAGGTCAGCCCTCTCTGTCCTGAGGGCCACCTTGTCACCAGCATTTTAGGCTTTTACCAGTACACAGACATCCATTGTTACAATATTTCTGATTTGCAGATGTTCTGACTGAGACAGTCACATCATCTAATTGCTTGTTAATGTAGCCAGTGACTGATGATGCATACTTCTCTAGCTTGAACTGATGGCCATAAATGACAGCTACTATAAATATGGCGCAGTTTGTCTGATCAAAACAGTCCTGCAAGGCAGATTTGTTTGAGAATCGGTTTAAGCAGTGTTCTGTATGTAGCGTGACAGAAATATGCAGTCTTTCTTCTCCCAATAACATTATCCAGGGTAGTCTGTTGGACCACAGCATTGGCAATACTCACCTGCTTTTTTTAGTTCCAGCAGGTCTTTACATCAGTGTTCCAGATGAGGTCCTTTTAAATTTACTTACAGCCTTCATGAAGTTCCAGTTATGGATTGATCTTTGTCTGGCCCATCTCCTTAGGTCAATTTGCTGTGGGTAACCTCAAGAGAAGTACATTTCACCACACAGCATAGCTGTAAGGATCATTGAGGCACAAATGTGGGTCACAACAGGCTCACAATCCTAGGAGGGAAGCTCTGACTTAGATTCCCAAGTTATCTTAATTTGCATGTCTTATGGATTTGGAAGAAACATAAAAAAAACTATTGTGGATATGAGAAGAACGTGCAAACCTCACACAAACATTGACTAGGCTGGGACTGTAACCCAGTCTCCTTGAGATCCTATGCCTTCTTCTTCAACATGATGAACCAAAATATTTATTAATGGTAAATGTCCTTTTATATATTATAAAATAAGTTTTCTAATTTATTATCTTATATTTGTAAAATGCCTTTTCTCAAGGTGACTTTTTTATCAGGATATGTTATGAGAATTTATGGAAGTGAAAGCTGAACTTGAAACCTAGTGGATTATAGTTCAATATCCTAACCAGTACTTTAACAGGGAGTTGTATTTAATTGTTCATTTATTAATGGTATGTTTACTGGTTAATATAATGTTAAAGGCAGCCATTTACAGGGTACCATGGATACAACTCACCTAAAATAGAAACTAAAAAGAAAACCTTTTGTTTCTTGGTGAACAGTGCCCTCTAGTGGAACAACTCTCCAAGTTTACCACAGCTGCAAAATGTTTTTCCAGGTTATCCTTTTAATTTGGAAATAAAGACAAGAGGGAAATCTGTAATTAATATAAAAATGTACAATGGCCATGTTTTTGACTTTGACCTCCAAATCTGGTTAATGTCAGCATGCATCAGATTTAATACTGAAACATGAATATGTTTTTAGAAAGCTATTACCAGTAATAATAATTTCTTAAAGGTGATCCTTTAATGCATCAGTGGTCTAGCCCATCAATTACTAACTACAAAAACTCCATGCTGTCTGTAATGCATAAGTAAACTAAATTCTTTTTTTTTGTATGTCATTTTATTTCATTATTTATCCTATGTAATGGTGATTTGCCACTGAAATTAACATGCAGTCCTTTAGGGGAGTGGGAAGAAACCAAAAGACCACGGGAGAATACATGCAGACGCGGTGAACATGCAGACTCCTCTTAGGAAATACCTGACTGGAAATCAATTCCTGGAAATAAGTAATGAATGCTCTAATCAGGGTTTTTTAGAGCTGATACCAGTCACAAATTTTATTTAATGTTAATATCTTGGAAATCACATCTCTGATGATGTTACATAGAAGATACATGCAGCAGCAGTAACAAAATGACACCAAAACAATTGTACTTCTTAAGGATATTGAGAAACATACAGTACATATATCAAAGAAGTCATTAGAGTTGTTCTGCCACTGTGCACTTGAGAGTGTGCTTACTTATGCCATCAGCATCAGACATGGCAGCAGTACAGCTGAAGAAAAAAAGTCACTGCAGAGAATTATTAAAGCAGCTGCCCAGAATATCATTAGAACCCATCTCCCTATTCTGAAAAATATTTACTACACCCGCTGTCTGAAAACATCATCAAACATTTTAAAGGACCCTTCTCACCCCGGTCACTATCTGTTTACTCTCCTGCCTTCTGGGAAGCGCTGCAGACCGCACAATGTGGCTCAAGAACAGTTTTCACACGCCGGTTTGAACCAATCACTAAAAGACCTGTTGAGATTCACAATCTACTCTATATATATAAAATCCTAAGCCTAAAAGTGCAACGATTTTATGTGACGTTTTTCTGTCACATTTTTTGTCATGCTTTAAATCGGGTTTATTTTAAAACCTACATATATATGTTTGGTATCATTCTTTTCAGAATTTACCGAACTTTAATGTGATTTTGTTAGATTTTCAAATTCTTATTCCATTTTTAAATTATAAACTAAAAAATATCAAAAACTCACGTCCCACGAGATGAGACTTTGGGCCAAGAGATTTAACCACGACCAGAGTTATAAATAAAAGACAAAGCGTAGGACAGCTGCTGCACAGGCTTTTAAATGTTTGAAGTGCTGGGTGAGATGCAGATCACGCAGCATGGCAGCAGCAGCAGCAAGCCAGAAGCTGATCGAGCAAAGAGGAGGTAAAAAAACTGTATTTGTTTCCCATTGTATCACAGTTTAAGAGGGGGTTTCGGAGGAGCGACCGCATCTCCTTGGGGTGTGTTCAGCCCCCCTCTTCACAACATGAGTAACAGAGATGCGAAGTGGCTGGCACGTAGCGCAGGCTGGGGGGTTGGCGAGCGAAGCGAGCAGGGGGCGAAGCCCCTATAAATAATCATTTGTCTTATTTACAGATTTGTCTACATTTACAGATTTTACTAATATTCTGGCCATAACTTGGGGTTGGGCACCAAAGGCACCGGACTGGGTTGGATGCCGAAGGCGTCAGGGGGACTTGCCCCCCTAGTATGTAATATATGTTTTTAAGTGGAATATTGATTTTTCTTAAGATGTATATCATTTTTAACCTAATTACTCTAATTTATTTTATTATGTGTTCTCACTGTTCTAACATATTTCCAATTGTTTCATTTTATTCTTTGCATAGGTCATTTTATTTATTTACTATCCTGTCTATTTTATATGCAGTTGTAAGGGAGATGGATATTGAAATTTCATTGTATATTATACAATGACAACAATAAAGTCTTCTTCTTCTATGTTACTAGAACTTGCTGGTTCAAATACTGATTTCAATTTTTTTCATAAAACACTTAATTTTTTTTTAGACTAAGCTCCTGTATAAGCAGATGTGTAGAAGCTGTATGCTCTACATTAAAGTGGTATTATTACAATTAAAGTGCAGACACAGGTTTTCTGTTAATTTTTCATTAACAAAATAAAATTCTCTAGGTTTGTTGTTTAATGACTATGAATATGCTAAAATAGTAAAATCTCCTTAAAATACATAATTTTTAACTAATAAAATATGTGCACAAAATATTTTTCCATAATACATGTGGCACGAAAGGAAATGCAAGGCCACAGTTCTCTATAAAATGTACATTAGATGTTTATCAAGAACATACAAAGATAACATGCTTAACAAGTTTACACATAAACTGGATACACTTGTCTTTTAAGCTAAAACGTCTTATTGTTTAATAAGCAGTGAGGATAAATTCTTTATCATTTGTTCTTTTTGTAATTAAAAATGAGAGCTGTTCTACTAAACTCAAGCTCAGTCACTTTCCACTCAATGAATGTCTGTTTAAAGGGCAGGACAAAAGGAAAAGGTCTGAGTAGAATATGACACCATCAGTTCTACACATGGAAACCAGTGGTGAGTTCAACAATAGTTCATTCAGAGTTTACCTTATGGTCTTGATAATTTTTATCTTATTTTACGTTCATACCTACATTCACCAAGTTAGTCTAAAAGTGAATCAGCAAGACAATTCTGAAAATTGTATCAGTGCTGATCAGTTGTGCAACATGGAATTATGTAGGGGTCACTGTTGCCCCTTAAACCCAACAGACAGACATGCAGGACACAAGATACTGTAAAAGCACTAAGAAGTATTTTCATTATTTTTCTTCCTTCTTACAGTGCCCTCCAAGCACCACAGCCACAGATAAACAGGCAAATAAGCACCAATACACAATAAGCAACATTCTTCTCTCTCTCTCTTTCTCCTCCTCCACACCTGCCAGCAAGCGTTACCCACCTCCTCCTGACTGAGGCTCGCTGGCTGGGTTCTCAACAGTCCATTATATATTGTCCGACCCGGAAGTGCTTCTGATCTTCTGTCCATGTGACCTGCCAGCACTTCCGGGTCAGATGGAGAACTCAAGTTTTTAATCAACCCTGAAGAACTTCTGGGCCTCTGTCCCCATGACTTGCTAGTACATCTAGGCTAGGTGTGAACTGTGTGTCAAAGTGTCCTGCAGTGTCCCCTGGCGGCACCCACGGTACCCAGCAGGGTTGTGATAAAGAACTCCATGTCCCGTGATGCCCTACGGGAATCCGGGGCACTGTTACAGTCCAGGGAAGCTGGTAAATAGCATCTTGGGGGAGGCAGTGTCTCACAGTAGCAGCCTTCCCCCATCTTTCCAGTCTTTGGGCATCCCGGCATTACATGACTTCAGCTTGCAGTGCATATCAAATTTAACAACTGTCATTGCTGGATCTCAATACCTTGAGGATGTCAGACTAAATTAGAGGTCAGCATAGTACTGATTTTTTGATCCTGCTCCCATCCACTCCAACTATAGTCTCATCCTGCCCCAGGCCACTACCGACAAACTTCTCATCGGTTTCATCCCACTCCTGCCTGCTTTTTCCTGTGCCATTGATGCAACCGTAAGAATAGCTTCTGGTTAGGTTATTCCAGTGTCCAAGTTTGTGGTTACCTAATAGAATCTTTTCATTGTATGTGTCACGAATTTATGTTTGGTTTTTGACTGTGCTTTGATCCTTCAACTATGAATTGGTCTCCTCCTTCAGTTTATTGTCACCGTTTGGATCTCCCAGTATTGAATTTAATAGTTTCTTGGCATTCTCTTCCTGGTCCTTATCTTGGTCTCTCTGTTCACCTGCTGGTGGCAGCACACACACACAGCCCCTACAATTTAAGACAAAATCAAACCTGTTTCTCTAGAATGTCACTCTACACAGCTAGGGTTCACGCACACTGTCCATGTCTTACTAAGATTAAGAATGGGGGGGGGGGGGGCCGGGGGGAGGAGATAAAGAGAGCAAGCTATTTCTAATTTGTTCTTTTTATTCCACAAAGTGCCAACATAACAATAGGCTTCAAAGCCATAACTCCTGGCAATATTGGAAATTAAGGTTAGAGCTATCATATTTAATAATGTAATACCTCAATTTAAGACTATAAAATTGACAACAAAAGTTCAGAAGCAGTCTCTCTATAACCAAACAGTGAACTTTGTCAGCTGGAATGTCAAAGGTCTCAATGACGAAATAAATTGGAAGAAAGTATTCTTTGACCTAACAGGTCTAAACACCAAGATAGTATTTTTACAGGAGACTCACTTAACGAGCAAGGATCCGTTTCAGTTGCAAAGAGACTGGACTGGAAAATAGTTCACTCCATCTATAAAAAGACAACTAAAGGTTTGAAAATCTTAATTCATAGAACAATTTCATTGGCAGTATTAGATGTACAGTAGTATCTGATCCTGAAAGGTGATACGTGATGGTGATGGGTAATTTATTTAATTGTAAAGTGAATTTGATAATTATCTACAGTATGCACCCAATGTGGATGATAGAGACTTCATCCAAAACATATTTGCATCCATTTCTAACTTGAAACCCTCATAAAATTATAACGGCCGGAGACTTTAATTGTGTTTTAAATTCAGACCTGGCTAGGTCTTCAAATACAGGAGCGATAACATCTAATATTGCAAAAATAATCACACAGTTTTTAACTGAATATAACTTATCAGACCATGGAGATTTCTAAATCCATACTTAAGAAAATATTTCTTCTTCTCACCAGTACATCATTGTTACTCAAGAATTGATTATTTCTTTATAGATAACAATTTCTTGTCCACAATCAAATCTTGCAAGTACATCACTATTGTTATCTCCAACCATGCCCCTCTGATCATGGAGCTCAAATCACTATGCCCCACATACTCATCTTGAAGCTGGAGTCTTAACCCCCTGTTATTAGCTGACGAGAACTGTACAGAATTTATATCCAAGCAAATTGATTCTTTTTTTAGAGACAAATACATCCTCAGAGGTTTCTGCAGAAATACTTTGGGAAATTCTGAAGACATTTATAAGAGGCCAGATGATCTCATATCTCTCCCACAAAAATAAATTGGAAACTAAGAAGGCCCCAGAGTTAATCAGTGAAATTACCAGAATAGATCAAGAACACGCCAAGTCTCCAAATGAGGCACTTTTTAGGAAAAGACAGGCTTGGCAATCAGAACTCAACCGCTTTACAACAAAAGAAGCAGAACAACTATTAAATCACAACATCATTCTATTAACATGGAGTGAAAGCTGTTAAGATCTTAGCTGAACAATTCCATAAGCAGGAAGTTCGCAATGCAATATCAGTAACCACCAAGACAGATGGAGATTAAAAAATTTACCATAAAAATATAATGCACAAATTTAGAGACTACTACAAGTTCTTATACTCTACACAGTTTAAAGAATATAAGACACAATCTAATGATACTTTATGCATACTACAGTACAGCTAGATAATCTCAGTGCAGACGAATTGGATAAATCACTGACACTATCAGAATTACTCAACACTATAAACTCACTTCAACAATTTAAAATTATTATCTCTTCTTGGTTTTCCTTTCTGGTTTTCTGTGCCACCATCATCTGACCAAAGTTCTCTGCAGCCACCTGTATTGATGTATTGAATGTGGATGCTCCAACTGTTGGCAATACCCACTGCATGAAGTTGTCTAAGGCAGCGTTTCCCAACCTGTGAACCATGGCTACGTTGCGGGTGAGCCTTGGCTGACCCCAGACAAAACCCCGTCTCCCTTCACCACTCTGATGATTGCACTTGACTCATAGCAGCAGTATCGCAAGTGGATTGTGGCTTATCCTGGACTATCTCCCCAACCCCCACTCATATGATTGTGCTAAATTCATGGATTGAGGTCATAAACACATTGGCATGTGAAAAACTGGGTTGTCACACCACAATGTTTAGGAAGCAATGGTCAGAGACAAACCTTAAAAACAATAAGAAACTACTTAAACACATTTATGTTAGGAAGAATGCCCAGTGTGAGCTGTTTTTTGGTTTTGGGACCCCTCCAGATCTTTTTTTTTTCTTCAATAGGTCCTTCCTAGCATTCTGACCATAGCATCGGATTTTTTTATTATAATTACTGGAGACAAAAAAGAATCTGTAATTTGGAACTCTGCTTTATCTATTACATGTACGAGGGTGAGTCAAACATTATCCGCAATCCAGTTATATTAAAACTTCCGTTGGCAGCACTGTCTTATCAGCGCTTTCCGTACAAGGTTCCTGTCTCCTCAAGCACTGCGGTGCAGGTATGAATGTGTTACATCAGATCATTTGTAACTGCGATGTGAGAAACAAAGGCTGGCCCACTTGTGATTTGCATGAAAGAAGAGCAATGTACAATGATTCATTTTTTTGTGGTCTGAGGGTATGCCTGGTACAGATATTTATCGAAGACTTTGTGCACAGTATGGAGAAAGTGTTTTATTGCAAAGAAGTGTGTATGAATGAACAGAGAAGTTCAAGGAAGGTCGTACAAGTGTCAGCCATGAAGAAGGAGCTGGATGCTCATCCACATCCACGACTGATGACAACATTGAGCGTGCACGTGAAATGATTCTGTTGATGTGACAAATCATTTGCAAATCAGCCATGGCTCTGCAATAATCTATGACAGACTTGGGTTTTGAAAGAAGCCCTATGAGAACGAAGATTCACATCTGATGCAGAGGTGAAGACAGTGATGCATTTGTGGCTCGCAGCTCAGCCTAAAACATTTTTTAATGAAGGAATATGAAAGCTTGTTGACAGATGGACAAAGTGTATTGAAAAGCAGGGAGATTATGTTGAAAAATTATGTATTTGTCTTTTCTGAAAGTTGATTAAAATAAATTCTACAACCGGAGTGCGAATAATTTTTGACTTACCCCCGTATATCTATTATTAAGCATGTTTTGATTAATTCTTATTTCCTACTTTGGGTATTTAATTTATTCATTTATATGCTTATTTATTTCTAATTTGTTTGTTTTCCTTGTAATTATTTCTTTAACTTCTTTAAAAGCACTTTCAGCTGCATGCCTTCTATGAAAATGTGCTATAAAAATTAATTTTGTTGTTATTGTAGCAAATGTATCAAAGTCTGTGTTGTTTCTGCTATTTATGGTTTCACTTTAACCAGTCTTATCAGAAAATTCATTATTAGTCTTAATGAGTAATTTATCTGATTAAAATTCATAAATAAGTGGATCTGTATTCAAGACCTAAAGAAAGCAATAACTTTAGAATACTGATGATTAACCTAGTGATTCAAATAAAATTAAATACACATTGAATCAGCTGTTAACACATCACTGACAAATCTGTCCATATAATCATTTAATCAAATGTTTATGCTGTTAACATAATTACTGTATGTAGACCCCTGAATACTTACTCCATTGAAGATCCATCCAAGGTGCTAAGTGACTCCCTCTTTCACAGTTTTTCTTTTTTAAGTGCCTATACTGTAATTGTATCAAAATAAATCCTGGTAGTTTTGTTAATTAAGAAAAGGTCCTTACTAAATTCAATCAAATAGTCACCAAAGGAATGCTGGGCCTGCAGGTTAAAAGCTTTGAAGCTATGAATTGAATTGTTCACAGGTATACTTTGTCATCTCGTCTTAAATTGCCCCAAATTAATGCCAAGCTAAAAGTGACGTGATTGTAATCAAAATAGTTATCTTTATAAGCATTTGGATATCATAGTTACAATTTCAGTAGTATGATAATTCGCATCATACCTTTTTGTGCATGTTTCCTTTTGCCTAAAACACTTAACAGATATTTAAAGTTAAATCTCTAGCAGTAAGAAATCTCCAAACTTAGTAGAATTTGGTGAAGTGCAATTTATTCTTATTATGCACACTTCCATGTTAGAGCTAGTATATCTGATCGAAAACAGATGGACTTACCATTGTGCCATCTGGTCAGTTTTATTAAACAAACATTTTGCTATGCTAGTATCTATATTTATAGTGGGATAAGAACAGGCATCCTGGCCAGGGAGCAGCATGGGTTATTACCTGGACAGGAGGCCTGAGAGGAACGTTGGATGGATTGGCTGGCTGGGCGGAAAGATCACTCAGTGTCCAGCCGGAATAAAATAATGGATGAACCAGCAGAAGCTGGAACTTGGGAGTGTTTCCATCCCCTATGTGCTAGGAGGCAGCAGTCTTCATATGAGAACCCAGACAGGGCACCTGCATGGGTGTTACGGAAATGGTGTCCAGAAGTGCAGCCCTGTAGGGGTCCCTTGGGATCAGTAGAGGGAGTTGTCAGCATAGGCCTACCCTACTTTGTCAATGGCCCAGAAGTGCTGCCTAGATGAGACAGATTGGCACTGCAAACATTCCCGGGTCCGACATAAGCCCACTGCCACACATGGATGAGCCAGAGTTGGGAGGAGGTTTACAAAGCTTCCTGAAGGAGGAGTGGAGGCAGAAAGACAGACCAAGAAGACAGAAAAGTGCTGTATTGTATATTGTGCTTTTGTACTGTTCTGCTGAGGGGAACGATTTGGGAAGCATTTCCCCGTCTAAATAAACGTGTGCGTTGCTACACTTGTGTATGTGTCTATCATGTCAGGTTTTGGGGGACCTGTGCGGCCCCTGGATGTCACAAGTGGCACTGATCATACTCACCTGACGGCTTTGAGCCAGGAAGTATGCGGCTCCTCTGCACATGCTCTTGGTTTCATGGAGGTTCATAGGAAATGTAGTCTCAGGAGTGACTAATTGCCAACTGGCCTCTGTTAGATTATTGGTGGAGATCACACCGCCATACCTCCTTAGGTCGAACATCCCTCTCAGGCCTCTTGTCCAGGTAATAACCTGTGCTCCTCCCTGACCGGGATACCTGTTCTTATCCCACTTTTTTATCGCAAACTCGGGTGATTTTTCATGAGAAAAAAGGGGCTTTATTGTTTCAAAGGGGGGATTTTGCAGGCATCTTCCTGCACTTCCTGGTTCATGATGTCTAAGTCTAATTTTAAGTCTGATTGTCCGACAGTGAAAGATGGTCCTGGAATGAAATCAGATGCTATCAGACTGACATAGAGTTGTTATACTGTTCAAATATCACATCTAGGATCAGAGACATGGCTATAGATATAACTCTTTTTTATAAACAGTCATAACATAGGTATTCACAGAGAGACTAAGGAATAAAATTGCTTGGTAAATAAATACTATTTTCCCACGTTTGTACACAAGCTGAGCTGAACCCGGTGGTAAATGGTGTATTACTGCAGCCATTTCTGCACAGTGAAGTGAAATTTCATGTCTCCAGAGCCACAAACATCTAAAAAGTTCTGAAAGTTAATAGTTTTCCATATGAGAGTAATTTTAATTTTCATTATTCTCCAAAAAGTAACTGCTAAAACTTTCACTGTTCTCAAATAACTTCTAAATATTTTTTCATTTATTGTTGAGAACAAAACTTTTAATATTATTCTTCACATTACAAATGTGATAGTAGCGTAACATTTATTATAATATATCTGCCATCCACTTTATCAACGGCCTGTCCTCTTCCAGTAGAAACTTTTGTCAGGATGCTTATTATCTCAGGAAAATGAATGTATCTGGTCATTGTAAAACAGCAGCAGAATCATTTGTTATATGATAAGTGCTAAGTAAACAAAATAAAGATGGGCTGTTGGAATTACAAAGGACAAGCAGGGCTTCATGCTATGGATCATAATTAAGGGAGAATCATTCCAGACCCAATAAAGTGTCTAAAAAAGCACAACAGATTAGGCATGAATACCTTTAAAACAGTGACGCATATTGAGTGTGAATCAGATTGTACAGAAATAGATATGGAGGCCATGATCATAAAACATACCAGTTTCATTGAAATAATGCAGGAGCATCATATGTAGAAAAAGGAAAATGTTGTACTAATTTTACCCAAAAAGTCCACAAAAGAGAAAGACAGTATAATATAGTGTTACATTGTTACGTGTTTTTATGTCTGCTTTTATTTTATTTAATGATTATCAACATGATTCTTTGACCCACTATTACAACACCAAAGGCGCCACCATTTTGTTAGCCATTCCAATGCCTGTTGTTGGTTATATGTCAAGGAAGTCAAGGAATTTTCACACAGCTCCTATTGAAGATGGCAATGCACAGCTTCTAGCATTCTAGCACTGGATGCAATATTGCTATCATAACATTTTATTTCTCTTAAAAAGATAAGTGTGCTTTTTTTTATCTGTTTTCCTGACTTGTGTATTGAAATATGTTTATCAGTTCTTTATATGCTCTTTGCATGTTTTGACTACCTGCCTGCCCCTGGACCAAGACTGAGCTTGTCACTTATCAGTGCCCTTTCCTGTTGGTCATTTTTCTTATGGAGAAACTTCTACATTAACATAGTCATTCTGAGCAAGAGCCTAACAGGCCTCTCCTTCTCATTTCTCTTTATTTTCCTTTGCTTCTCCATTTTACCACGTAGACTTTAACATCGAGACACAAATGACAAATAGATGGCACAGTGTTACAGAACCCATGGAGAGGCTTGCCCTGTTCGAATATACGTTTCCCTTCAATCACATGACAGGCATAGGAGGAAGCTCGCGGTTAGAGGCAGGCAACTCTGCAGAAAAAGTCAAAACATGGATGCCATGAAGACGGACCCTGGGCTCATTTGTCACTTTGTGGTAACTTTAACTTTTCAAACATTTCCATTCAGTCTGAATGAGAGCGTGTTTGTATATTTTGTATACTTAATAACTTTGGCAAACATCTTTACTTAAGTGTATGTGATAATTGTTTATATAAGCATTTTCTTATAATCAGAGGGCAGACCTGGGGCCTCATTTATAAAACTTTATGTCGATTCCAGGATGAAAATATGTGCATGCCAAAAAATGAGAAAAATGCATATGCCAAAAAAAACAGATTTATAAAACTTGCTATGTGCACATTTCTATGCAATTTACCCTTTGTAAAGCACAATCATCTTGTAAATGTGCATAAGTGAACATGCCTTGAATGCCGCCCTAAAACATCCGTAAATGGAGCAAGGTAATCAAGCTCATACATATGCAGTTATGATTCTGCAGAACTTCATTGGCTGGTACAGCAGACCCCCACCTGACGCATGCAGACACCACCACCTACATTCAAGTGTATCTGGGTGTGCTATGCAACTGATATCATAAGATCATGCATGCCATTATAACGCCTCTCCTCTATGTTCCTGGGTGTCCGTGAGAGGCATCTGAAAGCGTCTGAGCAGGTAGTCACAAAAACCGGGAACATGTAATGATTTGATTGCTGTTACAATGAACAGTACAAGCCATATGAAGCACTGAGGGTTCAGCCAGTTGTCGTACCGACATGCCAGCCACTACATATAGCATCATCACATCTGTCAAAGCTACTTTTCCACAAAATAAATGAACCACAGGTTGACCAGGCCACTGAGCCACATTTGTCAGTCTCAATAGCTTCACACTCTCCAGGTTTCCTTATTGCAATGAGGGCAGTGAATTGCTCCTATTTTTTTAGGAGAACCGGACACTAGTGCAAATTGCATTTTTATGTTGGCAAAAACATGTTATGGTTTAGAAAAAAATGGATGGAGTACTCACTGGTTGGTTAATGGCTTCCAGTATAGTGAAGCTGGGCTGAAATATTCCTGACCTGTCGACCAGTTCACTGAGAAGTGACAAGAGGTTGCGATATAAACTGACGGAAAAACAAAAAGTTCTTCAGTTCAAATACGCAGTATTAGCCCTCTTAAAAGGAAACTAAAACACAGTCTGTACATCATAAAGATCACTTTTGAGGTATAATATGATTGACACATCAATGCACATTAAATGAACAGCATGGTGTTATGTAGTATTATGTGTGCAAACTGTAATTTACCTGGTTTGGCTACAATTCCCTACCTTATTTAGGGTGCCATCATTTCCCCGTTTCTCTGAAATGTTGTCTACGCATGGATCAGAGTTGTGATAAATATATATGGTGTGAGGACCCATCCCGGCCACAGACAGACAGGCACTGAATGTCCTGAATATGCACACATTTGTTTATCTCACTCTGATTCAACAGCACAACAATGCCTAAAACAGCCAACTCAGTCTCTTTCTCTCTCTCGACTCTCTTTCTTTCTTTTCCCTCTTCAGCCACCTCCTCCTCCTCCTGACTCAAGCTCCCATCTTCTCCCTCCCAACTCTAGCCTCGAGTGGAGTGCAGTGGCCTCCTTTATACAGCACCCGGAAGTGCTCCAGGCACTTCTTGATTAACATCCGGTAGCACGTCCGGGTGTAGTGGAAGTGCTGCATACGGGTTCAGCTCCTCTTCTGGCAGCACTTTCTGTTCCACCGTTGGTGGCCATGTCCTCCCACAGGGTTGAGCGTCCCAGCTCTGTGGCCCCCATGCAACCCAGGTAAGCTGCCCTTTCATTTTCCGGGGAAAATACTGCCCTTCTCCTGGTCCTTCCCTTCTCCCGGCGTGGCAATGTCCCCGGACATCTGTCATAATGGTAAACATATGCATGTTCCCCATCAAGTTTTCTTTTACAAATCCTGACTATTATGTGGGAAGTTACATGGGCACATTTCAAGCCTCTTTTTATGCGTAATGTCTGTAGTACTAGGGTGTTGAACCGTGTTAGCCATTGTGAATGTAGTGAAAAGTCAAGCAAAATGACACCTTTTATTGGCTAACTAAAAAGATTACAATATGCAAGCTTTCGAGGCAACTCAAGCCTCATCTTCAGGCAAGATGTAATCAATTGATCAATTACATCTTTCCTGAAGAAGGAGCCTGAGTTGCCTTGAAAGCTTGCATACTGTAATCTTTTTAGTTAGCCAATAAAAGGTGTCATTTTGCTTGACTTTTCACTATATGCGTAATGTCCAAAGCCATATAGTGGAAATATTACGCCTGGTGCCGAAAGGGAAAATAAGCGCCCTTCTTCAATCAAAATAGATAAAACAAATTTATTGTATTCACAAAGAAAACAAAAAATTATTATTTTTGAATTTTATTTATTTACATGAACAATTGCAATACTTTTGATAAAATTAACACAAAATATAAAAGCATTTGATCATATTTCCTTTTTTTCAATTTTTTAGCCAAATCTATAAAACAATACAAACTAATATACTACACAAAATTAACTTACCATAAATAACGGCAGAAACACACTGAGAGCGTAGAGATATGAGTAGATAGAGGATCACTACGAGAGCGTAATGACTGGTTGTGCTTCGTTGTTCCGACATAAAGGTGCGCACCGCTCAGTTGTGTGTTTATATATTAGTGGCGTGGCGGTTTTCAAGCAGTGCGTCATTCTCATTATTATTTTACTTAGACTGCACTTTTATTTCCAATAATTCGGCAAAATATAAACACATTTCAATGTGCAAGTTGTTTATAAAATCATAAAAAGTAAAGGGAAATATCTATAAAAGTTTTACTAATTTTCTGTGATATTAATGTTTTTATTAATTTTTTTACTTCTTTTTAAGTTGAAACAACCACATCGTCGATCGGCACCCTTCAAAGATCGGCACCTGGTTCAGGTGCACAGTTTGTACCACCCACGCTACGGCTCTGATAATGTCACAGCCACTACAGCACACTGCCTGCCCACCACTGAACAAAATAAAGAAGATTTTAATCTTAAATGCAAATCAGGCAGATTCCACATTTTCTTTGCCTTGTATTGTGAACAAGTTATATCAATGTATACAAATAACCAGATATGTATAAAAAACATGACAAAATTCAGTAAGTAGCATTCATTTTACTCTCTTGTTGTTGCACAATGTTTTTTTTAGATTTTTCACTCACACTCAAATATTATTAAATAACTTTTGATTCTGTAAGTCCTGAACTCAAGATACTGATTTTTAATTACTAAAAGCAATATTAAAAGGGAATGTTTCTGTCTCTTTCTTTTGATTGATTCTAATACTGCATATTACTTACTATTGAAAAATATGAAGAAATATGAAATGTCTGTATATTATTAATCTTAACTTATTAATTAATAAATTATAGAGCTTTGAGTCAGCTGTGTTATTGAGTTCTGCTCTTTAAATACAACAGATTAGGTAACATGATTTTGTGGAGAACGAAATTTTAAAATTTACAGTATATTCTTAAGAGTATTATATTGCCTTTTTATAGACACCATGCAACAATGTTACTTTATTTTTATTATTGCATAAATGTAAAAATATAGCATATCAATAACATGCAGTTATTACATTACAGTAATAGCAGACCTAGCAGAATCCTAGGGATTAGTACAAATATAATATATACACATCATTTAGAAAATATAAGCAATTATAAAACTTTGAAGGAGTATAGCCATATACATATAAGAAGAATTAAAATATAAGCCTGTTTCAGATTGGAGACAAGCAACATCTTACTAAGAATATTTGGTTACAACAAGAGCTCAGTGAATAAATGTGGGACAGGGATGGCGTGCTAGAGGCCACACAACACACTAGGACGTGCTAGTAATCAGTCCTGATAATAATATCATAAAAGCAAGTGTTATTTACAGCAACAACAGCATAATTTATTTGTTTAGCACGTTGTTATGCAAAAGTGTAGCTCAAAGGGCTTTATAAATAACAGAAGAAAATCATTGTGGTGGGCTGGCACGCTGCCCAGGGTTTGTTTCCTGCCTTGTGCCCTGTGTTAGCTGGGATTGGCTCCAGCAGACCCCCGTGACCCTGTAGTTAGGATATAGCGGGTTGGATAATGGATGGATGAATGTAAGAAAATCATAACCACAAAAAAGTAAAAGGTAAGTAAGATTAGTGTGTTAATGTGAAATTTAAATTAACCTCATTTAAACTGGGGAAACACAACAAATAATGAAGCAATGGTGTTATAAATGCCTTCATTGTTATTGGAGTCCATGGAAAATTTTTAGGAGTGTTTTTAATATGAACCAGAAGGCGAAAGGTACGAAAAAGGGTCAAAAAAGAAGGTGGTCAAAAATACAACCTAGATTAAATTATTAATTAGAGATGTTTATTGTCACATACACTGCAGGAGGACAGTGAAATTCTTGGGCCACAGTGGCAGTAATGTATGAATACATTCAGTAAATAAATAAGAGTAGCAGAAGATAAATAAATAAACATACATACATACATACATACATACATACTGTGGTACCCGGCAGGGGTTCATGCCCGGCCAGGATGCCCAAGAGGAGCAGAGGAGGGCTTGTGCCTCCTCCAGGACACAAGGGGACGTCCTCCCTGGTTGCTTTGGGGACCGGGGGCGCCCCGATGCCTTGGGAGCCCTGGACCTCAGTACTTCCGCCACACCTGGAAGTGCTGGGGGGAAGAGGATTGGGGACACCCGGTGGACTTCCGGTTACACCGCTAGATCTTCCACCACACAGGGGTGTGGCTACAGAAGCCCTCAGGATGCACCTGGAGTCCTTCCGGGGGTGTATAAAAGGGGCCGCCTCCCTCCAGTCAGGGGCAAGAGTCGGGTGGAAGAGGACGAAGCTTGGTGGAGAGGAGTGGAGGCGGACCAGAGACTGTAAAGGCATTGTGAGTGTGGCCAAGGACTTAAGGGGTGATTGGTGCTGAGGCACTGGGATTGTGCACTTGACCTTTGTATATTATGTACAATAAACGTGTGTGTGGTGAAACCAACATGTCTACCTGTCTGTGTCCGGGCTGTACCCCACAATACATACATACATACAGTACATAAATAAATAAATAAGAGTGAAAAAAGAAAGTAATGTTCAGTACAATAGCACATAAACCAGCAGGTGGGTACAGTACACAGTGCTGAGCAGGTAGGATCAGGTTACTGGCAGTTCAGTGACCTTATGGTTATCTCTGATGTGGGTGGAATGATTCGTGAGCCTCCTGTAGAGCTTCCCAGAATTCAGAAGTGAAAACGGGATGAGCTGGGTGGCTGTCATTAGACACGATGGATTCAGCTCACCTCAGACATCTAGTTGAGTAGATGGTATGAAGCTATGCAAGGTCAGCCCCAATGAATTTTAGGAGCTGTACGGACAAGTCTATTGGAGGAGTTTGAGATTCTGGCAAGTGAGATTACCAAACCACACCATGAAGTCAGGAAACTTTAAGTAGTGTAGCAGTAAAAGTTCACTAGTGTTTTGGTTTCCACTCTTTAGGGACCTCAGGAACAAGAAATTTTGCTGAGCCTTTTTCATTATGCAGGTGGTGTTGACAGTCCGTGAAAGGCAGTCAATTATCTGGATACCCAGGAACCTGAAGCTGCTGTTAGAACAGGGTAGTCATTAATGTGGAGTGAAGAATGAAGCCATTGTTGTTTCTGAAGTCAACAATGAGCTTCTTTGTTTTGTCGACATTCGGGGAGAGGTTGTTGCAGGCATTTTAACTCCCTCTTGTAGGCAGTCTCATCATTGCTGCTGATGAGGCCAATCACAGAGGTGACATGTGTGAACTTGATGATGCTGTTGCCCTTATGCATTTCTACACAAGTCATAGGTGAATAGACTGTAGAGCAATGGGCTGAGGTGGCAGCTTTGTGGAACACTGAAGTTGGTGAACAGTGTGGAAGAGTTATTTTTGCAGGCCTCACTGGGGTCTA
The DNA here is from genome assembly GCF_900747795.2 of Erpetoichthys calabaricus. NCBI lineage: Eukaryota > Metazoa > Chordata > Cladistia > Polypteriformes > Polypteridae > Erpetoichthys > Erpetoichthys calabaricus. The sequence goes on from NC_041398.2 coordinate 185,430,196, forward strand.
TTTGTCTGGAAATCAAACATCCAAATACAGACGGAGCTGCTTAAACCAAGCTCTCTGAGCATTAGCACCAGGCTGGTGGGTATAATGGTTGTGAAGGCAGATCTATAGTCAATGAACAGCATCCTGACATAAGTGATATTTTTTTAATTCATACTTTTTTGAGAAATAGAATAAACCATCAAATCACTAGTGACAAAACCCATCAGTTCAGTCAGATGATCACTGAAGGTGGTTTTCTCATTTTTGAAGTCTGTGCTGTCAGTAAGAATGATCAGATAACTAAAGCTGCTTGACCTTCTAGTCTAGATTTTTAAATTTAATTTTTATCTTTTTAAAGTAGATAAATAGATTAGTGGCACTGAGTAAAGCTTTGTTTTTATGAAAAAGCTTGGCTACAGATCACCATTGCTTTAAGACATCTATACATGTTATTCTTATTTTTTATTTCTTCAGTTTCTTTTTTTGCTTGCTATTTAAATGTATATGCTTCTGCTGAACGTAGAGTTGCCATCAGTATTCTGTATGTTCCCCTGGTGTTGCTAAGAATTCTTTTGCAAACTTTGTTTTCTCTCATAGTACCGGATCATTTGTAACTATATTTGCATGTACGACTGGCATCCTGCCCTACACCTTCTGCTGTCAGAACAGATTCTCACTTCCCTGCACAAAATTATACTATTAAAATTTCTTGTGATAATGAAATTTTTGTCTAGATTGTTCTGAGTTTGGCTTTCTTAATATCAGATCAGTGCAAATAATTTACTTGCAGCTGGTTTATTTTTTAGTAATGGAGGATTATGAAACATTTGCTCAGTGAATTAGAATCCTTATGAATGTCAATAATGTGGAAAGGTTTGGCTTATTATTAGATTAATTTCTGTTTACTTCATTCCTTGTGCATCTTAATAAGCTGTTTAGATGTCATTCATTGCCTCTTCATAATATTAGATAAAGTGCAAAAGAATAAAATTAATGTATGTAATTAAATTTCAGCTTAGTCAATATATAGTAATAACAGGGAAATCTGAAATATTAAAAGGTATTTTAAACTCTGTGTGGCAGACGGCTGGGGGTGGCACCCAGCCGGGACGCCCAGGAAGACAGGAGGAGGGCTCATGCCTCCTCCAGACCACGAAAGGGCGACCGCCCTGGTTCCTTTGGGGGCCACGGGTGCAGGGCTTGGAAGCCCAACCCTGTAGGGGCCCGTGGTCTCCGCCAGGGGGCGCCCCCATGCCTGAAGGACCCGGAACCCCAACACTTCCGCCACACCAGGAAGTGCTGGGGGGAAGAAGACTGGGAACACCTGGAGGGCTTCCGGGAATACAGCCGGCACTTCTGCCACACAGGGGAGTGTCTAGGGAGTGTCGGGGATCACCTGGAGCCAATCCGGGCACTTATAAAAGGGGCCGCCTCCCTGCAAAGAAGGACTGGAGTCGGGTGAGGAGTGGACAAGGTTTGTGTGCAGGAGAGTGGAGGCGGCTGAAGAGCAGGCAGAGACTGAGAGAGGCCTGGACTTTGGGGGAGTTTGGTGCTTGAGGCACTGGGTTGTGCACTTTATTGGACTGTAATTATGCACAATAAACGTGTGGTGGGCTTTAATATGGTGTCCGTCTGTCTGTGTCCGGGCAGCTTATCACATCTGCTAATATACAACTGTTCTGTCAAAAAGGAGAAGTTGGCCAGCACAAGGCACAAGATAAAAGAATTAGTGGCTTCATGTATAACGCCATGCGTAGAACTCACACTAAAACATGGCATACGGACAGAAGTGGAAATATGCGTATGCACAAAAAACTCCAGATGCATGAAACTGGTGCACCTGATGACGTTACTGCATGAAAGTTACATTGGGTTCCACTCAATCGCCAACATCCAATATATCATTAGAGTGGTGGATGAAGCACTTTGAATCAAACCCCCAGCCTTTTGTCACTTGTTATAAAGGGTTTTTGGCAGTTAATGTGTATGTAATATGCAGTAACCAAGGAATCTTCACAGACATTATGGCAAAGTGGCCAATAATTACCCATGATGAATTTATCTGAGCCAATTCAGCAAACTCTCGCAAGGCAATAGACAGTGAATTTAGGGGTGGCTGCTGATTGGTTGACCTCTTCACCCATATCTACTGGTACCTGAAAGGACTACACAGACCATGGTGCACAGTAGTGGATATGCAGAGTGGTTAAATGCACAATAGAAATGTGGAAAATGCGCTCGATAGGGTGGTACAGTGCCGTAATAGTTGTGTATGTCATGCTAAATAATATTACTGTAAAAGCAGCTGTCCCACTGTCCATTGTGGATGAGGAATACAAGTAGGAGAAGGAATACTTAGTGGAATACAGCAAAGGTGTCTGCTTAGGTGCTTATATACAGGGTTTTGCTTAATTGGTACTTTGTGACTGTGTTTTCAACTCGCCTTCTTTTTGTTAATGTTATGTTATCTTACTATAAGACTAATGATTGCACTTTGCATTGAGAATATCCTCGATCGATTATTTTCAATCGACTTCTAAGGATTGTTGCAAGGTTGGGGTTACCAACTGTGAGGGATGGCCGGCCATTTAAGCCGGCCAATAACCCCAGGCCGCTAGATGGAGCCCTCCCTGTAGCATGGAAGTGCCCCGAAGACCAGCAGGGAATTATGGACAATGACGTTTTTATTCCCAACCCTGCTGGACACCGTGGGGCCCACCAGAGGACGCTGCAGGGAGGCTCAAGGACTCTTACGTGCCTTATAACCCGGAAGTACGTCACGATCACATGACAAGAAGAAACGACGTGTTTCCGGGTTGAGGAAAAGGACTTTTACCGTGACCCGGAAGTCATAAGGACTTGTGGATTGTTGAACAGGAACACCTCCAGGTCAGGGGGTATAAAAGGACGATGGGAAATCCCAGACGTTGAGCTGAGCTGGGAGGAAGGGTGGCAACGCGTCTGGGAGTGAGGAGGATTATTGATTTATTGATTGATTATTGTTTATTTAAAGATTGGGAGAAGAGGGTGCTTTGTGCACTTATTATTATAATAAATATTAATATTTGGACTTTTATCTGGTGTCTGACGTCTGGTCTGAGGGTTAAAGGGGTCACGGAAACCTTAAACTGTCACACAACGTTGTACTTTATATTCATTTATAGGATTCCCATTTTAAGAAGCCTTTCAGGAAAATGGTGTAAAAGTTGGTCATTTACTGTTTACATTGTTTGTGACTTGCTAAGTATGAACATTTTAGGGAAAATCACCTCAAATTGTTTATCAGCAAAGAGGCAGAAAAAATCATAAAAACAGGTCTATACGGTTAAACAGTTTCATTTGAAACATCAAAATAATAATGATCCAGGATAATAAATGGAAGACTTAGTACAATTTTTAATTTGCATTCAATTTGAAAATTGAGGATTTATAAGTAACAGAACCAGTTTGTAACAGTGAAATAATATATTAAATGTTAAGGTAATAATGATCCATGACTGTACTGTTGAATAGTCAAGCTGTTCTCATGTATTTTTTTTTGGTTTTCTGTCTAAAATACCATCAGTTGCGCTTCAGGCAGTGTGTGAGCCTAATGATATAGTAAAACGGTCATAATTTAAGAACTTTGGATGTTACAGATGAATTATTTTGTACAATCTCAAATCAGAAAAAGTTGGGATGGTATGGAAAATGCAAATAAAAATAAAACACAGTGATTCTTAAACTTACTTTGACTTAAATTTCATTGCAGACAGTAAGAACCCAAGAATAATATTTTGTCTGGTCAGTTTCATTTCATGTTAATATACTCTACATCCTTATCTGCAGTCCAGACCTGCAACACATTTAATAAAAGTTGGGACAGTAAAGCATTCACCACTTTGTAACGTCACCATTCCTTCGCACAACACTTAAAAGATATTTTGGCACTGAGGATACCAAGCGATGAAGTGTTTCAGGTGTTATTTTGTTTCTTTTCTTCCTGCAAAAATGTCTTAAGATCTGCAACAATATGGGATCATTGTTGTCATTTTTCAATTCAAAATTCTTCACACATTCTCTCTTGAGGACAGTTCAGGACTGCAGGCAGGCCAGTCCAGTACCCTTACCCTCTTTTTCCACAGCCATGCTTTTGTAATGTGTGCAGAATGTGGTTTTGCATTGTCCCTGCAAAAGATGTCATCTTGATGGCAGCATGTGTTGCTCTAAATTCTCAAGGTACTTTTCTGCATTAATTATGCCATCACAGAAGTATAAATTAACTTTGCCAAGGGCACTGACACAATCCCATACCATGACAAATCTTGGGTTTTGGACTTGTTGCTGATAACAGTCTGCATGGTCTTCATCATGTGGTTCAGAGCACATGGTATCCGTTTCTTCTAAAAAAGATCTGGAATACTGATTCATCTGACTACAATGCACATTTCAATTGTGTGATGGTTCATCCTTGATTCCTTACAGACCTGAAGAAATCAATGTTGCTTCTGGTTATGGTCTTTTTTGCGCAGTAAAGTTTTAAGTGACTTTTTTGAATGTAACTCCATATTATAGTGCTTGGCAAAGGTTTGTCCAAGTAATCCCTTGCCCATGTGGTTATATCAGCTACTGATGATTGACAGTTTGAGATACAATGCCATCTGAGTGATTGGAGATCATGGGTGTTCAGCTTAGGCTTGCATCCTTTCCCTTTACCCACTGAAATTCCTCCATATTCCTTGAATCGCTTAATGATATTATGCACTGTAGAGGGAGAAATATGCAAATCCCTTCCAATACTTCTTTGAGGAACATTTAAACATTTCAATAATTTTCTCACACATTTGTTGACAAACTGGAGATCCTCTGCCCATCTTTGCTCCTCAAAGACTCAGCCTTTCATGGATACTGCTTTTGCACCAAATCGTGATTACAATCACCTGTTGACATCACCTCTTTGAAATCAAACAATTATTGAATTATTGTACCTCATTACTGGCCCTAAATTTCCCCCATCCCAACTTTTTTTGGAATGTGTTGCAGGCCTGAAATGCAGGAATGTATGTATATTAACAAATTAAATGAAGTTGATCAGACAAAACATGAAATCATTTTTTTTTAATTTGCGTTTTCCATACCGTCCCAACTGTTTCTGACTTAGGGTTGTATTTGTTTTGCATTTGTTTTTTCTATTCTTCTAGGGTTATGAAGTTTAACTGTTCTTTTTAGTTATTTTCACATTATACCAAGCAACTCCTCAGCGCATTTTTTTATGATGGCTGCCATGTTGTGATTTGCTCATCTCTCCTCTGCTGCCATCACAAGATGGCTGCACGATACTCCTTACATCCAAGATTTTGGAATCAATTAACGAACCTTTTCTTGTCACTAAAATCACTTTTGGGATATTTCAAATTTTATATTATTTATTGGGGTTTGATATTCTGATTTGTTTCTTCCTTTTCTCCTTGACCTCTGATATATTTTGACTGCAAGTTTTGCCTTTTCGTCAACTGGTCCTTTTTTTCCTCTGCTGTGATTTCCATTCTGGCAGTACAAGAACATAACAAATGTAACATAGTTTTATAGTGACAACTTTAGAGAATGGAGATGTTAGAATTTAGAGACTGGTAAATCAGCATAACAAGGGCTAAGACAAGTCATCCCCTGAAAGAACAGACAAAGATCATCACTAATAGAAATTGTGAGAGGAGTACAAAGATGTGTGTAAGAATATCAGCACTTGGGTTTGGGCAAGTGATAGATAGAATAGATAGATAGATAGAATTCTTTATTGTCATTATGCATACACATAACATAAAATACACAATACACTATAAATAATAAAATAAACATAATAAGTATAAAAGACAGCAGCAATAAAACATCATCAAGTCCAGACTTTTCCTGAGGTTGTACGCCTGCAGAGACCAGTGATCTGTGTGCGTGGGTCTGCAGGGGAGGAATACGAGTGTGTGAGTTTGATTACGTGGGAAAGTGTGTGTGCATGTCTACAGGGGGGCAGGTTAGGGGTAGATGCATGTGTGTGTATCAGCAGGGGCAGATGGACTACCCAGCTCTGGGGAAAAAGCTGTCTTTCAGTCTGCTGGTACGTGTTTTTATGTTTCTGTACCGCTTTCCCGAAGGCAGTGGTACAAACAGTCCATTTCCCGGATGGGTGAGATCCGCAACTATAACATCCATCCATCCATCCATCCATCCATCCATCCATCCATCCATCCATCCATCCATTATCCAACCCGCTGAATCCGAACACAGGGTCACGGGGGTCTGCTGGAGCCAATCCCAGCCAACACAGGGCACGAGGCAGGAACCAATCCCGGGCAGGGTGCCAACCCACCGCAGGCAACTATAACAGTGTACCTGAATATTTTCAAGTTAAGGGTGATAGTTGACTCTTTCGGTTGCAACCAAAAGAGTTTGGATGAATGTGAAAGAGAGCATTGAGGTAGCAGATTTAAATTGAAAAGTAATTAAATAGTGTGTGAAGAAAATAAGCATAGTCATGAATTTATAAAATAATCCGGTTTGTGTAGACTATTGCACAATTAATTACTTGCTTAATAAAATCAATTAAGTTGCTAATGCCAGCTGGATGGATGGAATGGGGAAGATGGCAATAGAGGGCAGCCTTCCTAGGTGGCTGTGGCACCATGGATTCCCTCAGGGCATGCTGGGAGTTGGAGTTTGGTACAGCCCTGTTGGGTTCCGTGGGGGCTGCCATGGGGAGCTGCAGAGCCCTACATTGGGCTTTCACCACACCTGGGAGAAATTCCAGGTCTGATTAATGAGCCACCTGGAAAACTCCCAGGGCCTGCTTAAAAGAAGCTGCCTCACTCCATTCAGGGAGCCAATGTCGGAAGGAAGAGGGACAAAGCTTGCCAGGAGGAGTGGAGATGGAAAGGAGAGACATAGAGAAGAAGAAAAGAAGAAGGGTCTGTGTATTTGGTGCTTTATGTACTGTGACGTTGTGGGGAGCGAAGGAGACACATTTCCCCTTTGTAAATAAACATGTGCTGTGCTGAAACTCGTGTCTCTGCCTGTCTGTGTTGGGGTTGGTGCAGCTGGAGCGCTCCGGGTTTCCACACTTGCAAAAGTTTAACCTGATTTGTGGTCACACTGATCTTATAAAAAACAGTACATAAAATTCTTAGCTTAAAGAACTGGCATTCAGCTTTGCCAAGTGCCAAAAAATCAAAACTTTATAAAATATCCAAGAAATTAAGTTATTTGTTCTAAACTTTTGAATAATTTAATATTTCTGAACCACAGCCAATTTCAACTAGAAATGCTCGGTTGTGATAATAAAAATTCAAAACTACCTCAAACACCCTATATTACAGATTTAAGAGTACAGTATAGAGTTATATAGTTTTGAAACATTTTTATTTGACTGTCAATTGTTTTTAAGGAAATACTAAAGGGGGCCAAGTCACTCAGTGCCAGTTGAAGACCATATGGAGCCCTAGGTGGGGTGGTAGTTACCAAAACGGTGTCCATAGTGTGGAAAGATGTTTGGGATGTGGAAAGGTCCAAAGCACGTGCTGCTTGACTTACCAAAATACTGCCTCTCCCTGTCCATAGTATGACCACAAGAGAAAGACGTGGAGCACACGCAGCTTGAGTTACACAAACAGTGCCTCTCACTGGCCAAAGCATGCAGTCCTTCACTTTCAGAAACCGTGCCGTTTGGGTGTTGCCACCCTACCTAATGGATTGATTGGAACTGGAGTCACTGACTGGAAATCTAACGTGGCCAACCATTCTCTCCCAAGCACAATGAACTATATATTACCAAAAAGGCCAAATGACTCATTTTTGTTTCTAATGCACACAGTTGTCAAAAAAAAAAATTGCCAGTTGATAGTCTTATGGCATGGGAGTCAGCAGGAGTAGATTCAGAGAAGAACGAATATTCATATACTAATATATATAAATATTCATGTTGACAATCCCACAGGTTATCTCACTGTTGATTTCCTTGAGTTGCTAGATTCTCTCAACCTACAACAACATGTTGATGTTCCCACACATTCTAGGGGTCACACTCTTGACTTGGTCATTCAGTAATCAGTAATCTACAGGTATATGATCTTGGTATTTCAGACCACAAAGTAGTGTCAATGGAGCTGCCCTTTTTCTCCCCCCGTATCAAACCAAAACGACAGATCCATTTCAGAAATCTGAAGAATATCAATGTGGATGCCTTGGCCTTGGACCTTACATTTCTCTCCTCTGACTTTATCAGCTCCATTTCTGTTGCTGACATCGTGGATTTTTACAACCAGTCCCTGAGCAGTCTCATGGACTTCCATGCCCCTTTAACATCCAGGTCCGTCTCATTCTCGTGCTCAGCACCTTGGTATACCTGCGAGCTGCAAAAAATGAAGGCGGCTGGGCGTGTCCTTGAGCGGCGGCTCAAGGCCTCTGGGTTGACTGTCCATAAACAGGCTTACAGGGAACACATGAGGGCGTATGCAGAAGCTCTGAAGGTTGCATGGTCCAGGTTTTATTCCACCATCATCAGAAATGGCTCCAGGAACCCTAAAAAACTTTTTTCAACTATAAATCATCTTCTCAAACCTCCTTCACCTGCCCATTCTCTACCAAGAATATCTTGCCCTTCCCAACTGTTGACTCATTGTCTGAGACTGTCCAGCCCCTTTGCTCTTTCTCTGTTGCCACACGGGAAGAGGTGGAGGACGTCATCAGGAAAATGAAACTGTCTACTAGTTCCCTGGACCCTTTCCCCTCACCCTTGTTGAGGGCCAACATTTCTGCCGTCTCTCCACTTATCACCAGGATCATAAATCATTCCCTCCTGGCTGGCCATATTCCTTCTGCACTAAAAACTGCTGTCATCAGACCTCTACTGAAAAAATCCACCTTGGATCCTGAAGTTCTCTCTAACTATAGGCCCATATCCAATCTTCCATTTCTCTCTAAAGTTCTGGAAAAAATAGTTGCAGCACAACTTCATGATCATCTCAAACTGAATAACCTGTTTGAAAAGTTTCAGTCTGGTTTTCGCCCTGGCCATAGCACCGAAACAGCCCTGGTCAGGGTCACCAATGACCTTCTGATGACGGCAGATACTGGTTCTCCTTCACTACTTATCCTCCTTGACCTGACAGCTGCTTTTGACACAATAGACCATAACATCCTTCTTCACCGCCTGCAATACACTATTGGACTCTCAGGAAATGTTCTAAATTGGTTTACATCATACCTGACTGGCAGAACTGAGCATGTCGCCCTTGGCAGCGCAAAGTCTCACACCCACAACATCACCTGTGGTGTTCCACAGGGCTCTGTGCTGGGCCCTATCCTTTTTACCATCTACATGCTCCCCCTTGGAATTGTCATTGGCAGACATGGTTTATCTTTCCATTGCTATGCCGATGACACTCAGCTTTACCTCAGGACTACTCCCACCTCCTCTATTGCTCCTCTGCCAACATCTACATTGACTACCTGCCTGGAGGAGATAGAAGCATGGATGAGGCTCGATTTTCTTCAGCTGAATAGATCCAAAACAGAAGCCATTTTAGTTGGCACATCACATCATCTCCGCTCTTCTACCATCACCAGTATTACTTTCTCTGGCCAAAATATTCCCCTTTCCACATCGGTTACTAATTTGGGTGTTAAAATGGACTCCCAACTTACTTTTGACACCCACATCAAATATCTCTGTAAGTCATCTTTTTACCACCTCAAGAACATCGCCAAACTCCGCCCAATACTCACCCTGGCAGATGCAGAGAAGCTCGTCCATGCCTTTGTCTCTTCCAGGCTGGATTACTGTAATGCGCTCCTCATCGGGATTCCTCGCAAGAGTATCCAGAGACTCCAGTATATTCAGAACAGCGCTGCCAGGATCCTGATGAGAATGCGAAAGTATGATCACATTACCCCCATTCTGAAAACCCTTCACTGGCTCCCTGTTTCATTCAGAATAGAGTATAAGGTCTCCCTTCTTACCCATCAGTGCATTTATGGACATGCCCCTCTTTATTTTCAGGAACTCCTTACCCCTCATACCTCCTTACGCTCCCTCCGCTCTGTACACACTAACACCCTTCAAGTCCCCAGAACTAAGCTCAGCAGCATGGGTGACAGGGCATTTTCATCTGTGGCACTGAGGCTGTGGAATGCCCTCCCTGATTACCTGAGAGCCCCACAGTCGACTGAGGCTTTTAAACGAAACCTAAAAACTCATCTTTTTAGAAAGGCATTTTGTTAAAGTATTTTATAGATTTTTCTGTTTTTATGATTCTATTTTTACTCTGTAGCACTTTGGGATTGCTAAAATATAAAGTGCAATATAAATAAAATTTATTATTATTATTATTATTATTATTATTATAGAACGAGTAAAGGAGAGGATACAACACCTTGTTTCTGATTACATTGTTATATGTACCATCACCCTTTATGTCCCTAACAGAAAAAATCATCATTTTGTGACTGTAGACATTTTGCTTAAAATCACAGTGGATTGCTTTTTGCTTCAATTTTTTGCTCAAATGAGCTATAGTGAACTGTAATTTAACTCTGAACTCTTTAACCTAGAAAACCAGAACTTTACCCACAAATGTTTCAAACAGAATAATGCTGTGAGATCGTGCTTTAATTTTTGGTTTATTATTCTTTGTGGTTTGTTTCGGTCTAAGTCTTCTATTTATTTTATCTCAATCTATGACTTAAATTCTTACCTAAGAAAGACCAGTCAATCTATAACTCAAACACCAGATGGGATATATGTTTTCCAAGGGATTTAAATTCCATAAAGGTGAACGATCTTTACAACATAAGGTGTTTTGTACATACTTTCGTGATCAAAAGCTTTTGAGCAAAGTTGTCAATTATACAAGTAGTTAGCCAATTTTCTGTACACAACATTACATGGTCCGGATAATGAAATAGAGGAGGGTGAGAGACTGACACCATTTCATCAGAGATTCCATCCAGCTGGATCAGAAAGACACCATCAATAGATCTTCACAGATGCTTTCTTTGATACTTGTCTTCAGCTTTCATATTTGTATGGAAAATATTGTTTATGTATTATGACTTTGAAACAAGGATGTACTGTATTTACTGCTTTATTATTCATTTTTGCTGCTGTTATTCATTTTTACTAATAAATAATTTTTCTGCCTAGGTTGAGTGATTGAAGTAATAAAATCTATGCAGGGTGCCTGGTATAATGAGATTGACAGTTCTATCTCACAGGAAAGCCTTTAATAGTGACTACAACAGGAAAGAGCAATGAGGCAGTGTTAAGTGGCAATAAAATGGTGCATCATCCTCCTGTATCTAGGGGACACCCATCTGGTGTGGTGAGTCCTTGTGCATAGTACGGAGAAGTGACAGGCAGTACAGGCATTACTCATAAACGGTGTTGAAGTGTGTGTACTTCTGGGTCTTTCTGTGTATGTGTGTCTGTTAAGGTTGGGATGCACAAGAGCAGGGCAATCCATAATGAATTTAGTGAGCCCTGTTCATCCCACAATAATACACATTATATCAAACAAAGAATTTGTCAGATTTTTTTTTTCCTTTACCAACTTTTCGATCAGATCAATACAGTTTATTTTTGTATAGCCCAAAATCACACAGGAAGTGCCGCAATGGGCTTGACAGCCCCCCAGCCTTGACTCTCTAAGAAGACAAGGAAAAACTCCCAAAAAAACCTAGTAGAGAAAAATGGAAGAAACCTTGGGAAAGGCAGTTCAAAGAGAGACCCCTTTCCAGGTAGGTTGGGCGTGCAGTGGGTGTTAAAAGAAGGGGGTCAATACAATACAATACAATACAATACACAGAACAGAACAAATCCTCAATAAAAAATAAAAACCAAAAATTTTTTAGAAGTACGGAGCAGAATTTAACAGTAGATGATATCACATAGGCGGCACGGTGGCGCAGTGGGTAGCGCTGCTGCCTCGCAGTTGAGAGATCTGGGGACCCGGGTTCACTTCCCGGGTCCTCCCTGCGTGGAGTTTGCATGTTCTCCCTGTGTCTGCGTGGGTTTCCTCCGGGCGCTCCGGTTTCCTCCCACAGTCCAAAGACATGCAGGTTAGGTGGATTGGCGATTCTAAATTGGCCCTAGTGTGTGCTTGGTGTGTGGGTGTGTTTGTGTGTGTCCTGCGGTGGGTTGGCACCCTGCCCGGGATTGGTTCCCTGCCTTGTGCCCTGTGTTGGCTGGGATTGGCTCCAGCAGACCCCCGTGACCCTGTGTTCGGATTCAGCGGGTTGGAAAATGGATGGATGGATGATATCACATAATAAAATTTGGATAATTTTAGTCTCCTGGAGACCCCATCCATCAAGCTGCCTCCCCCATTTGGCCATTCCATGGCTGAAACAGTGTTGGGCCAGCCAATCCGATGAAAGGACCCCTCTTTCTCACGATTCCTGCAATCCTTCATCAGGGATGACTTTACCTTAGGCAGGCAAAACAACTTGGCAGGTGAGCCATGGCACCAAGTGCCACATTTGAGTACCAATCATGTCTTGAAATTTATTGATCACAAAGGAGTTAATGTAAAATGGATGGATGGATTGAAATTATTCTTAAACAAGAAATCAACCATCATAAAGCAAAACATTGAAATGTGTAATATTTTTACATGAAATGTCCTATAGATAGATAGATAGATAGATAGATAGATAGATAGATAGATAGATAGATAGATAGATAGATAGATACTTTATTAATCCCAAGGGGAAATTCACATACTCCAGCAGCACATTATTGATACAAAAAACAATATTACATTAAAGATTGTTAATAATGCAGGTAAAAACAGACAATAACTTTCTATAATGTTAATGTTTACACCCCCGGGTGGAATTGAAGAGTCACATAGTTTGGGGGAGGAACGATCTTCTCAGTCTGTCAGTGGAGCAGGACAGTGACAGCAGTCTGTTGCTGAAGCTGCTCCTCTGTCTGGAGATGACACTGTTTAGTGGATGCAGTGGATTTTCCATAATTGATAGGAGCCTGCTGAGCGCCCGTCGCTCCGCTACAGATGTCAAACTTTCCAGCTCCATGCTAACAATAGAGCCTGCCTTCCTCACCAGTTTGTCCAGGCGTGAGGCGTTTTTCTTCTTAATGCTGCATCCCCAGCACACCACCGCGTAGAAGAGGGCGCTCGCCACAACTGTCTGAAAGAACATCTGCAGCATCTTATTGCAGATTTTGAAGGACGCCAGCCTTCTAAGGAAGTATAACCGGCTCTGTCCTTTCTTACACAGAGCATCAGTATTGGCAGTCCAGTCTAATTTATCATCAAGTTGCACTCCCAGGTATTTATAGGTCTGCACCATCTGCACACAGTCACCTCTGATGATCACGGAGACCATGAGGGGTCTGGGCCTCCTAAAATCCACCACCAGCTCCTTGGTTTTGCTGGTGTTCAGGTGTAGGTGGTTTGAGTCGCACCATTTAACAAAGTCATTGATTAGGTCCCTATACTCCTCCTCCTGCCCACTCCTGATGCAGCCCACGATAGCAGTGTCATCAGCGAACTTTTGCACGTGGCAGGACTCCGAGTTGTATTGGAAGTCCGATGTATATAGGCTGAACAGGATCAGAGAAAGTACAGTCCCTTGTGGCGCTCCTGTGTTGCTGACCACAATGTCAGACGTGCAGTTCCCAAGACGCACATACTGAGGTCTGTCTTTAAGATAGTCCACGATCCATGCCACCAGGTATGAATCTACTCCCATCTCTGTGCATAATTCTTATAGCACCACTGCCTCTGTCCAAGTGGGAGAGGGGTCGATGTAGCATATAGATGATGGCATCCTCCGCTCCCACCTTCTCCTGATATGCAAACTGCAGAGGGTCGAGGGCGTGTTGAACCTGTGGCCTCAGGTGGTGAAGCAGCAGTCTCCCCATGGTCTTCATCACATGTGATGTCAGAGCAACAGGCCAGAAGTCATTCAGCTCACTAGGATGTGATACCTTTGGGACTGGGGTGATGCAAGATGCTTTCCAAAGCCTCGGGACTCTCCCCTGTTCCAGGCTCAGGTTGAAGATGCGCTGTAGAGGACCCCTCAGCTCCGATGCACAGACCTTCAGCAGTCGTGGCGATACTCCATCTGGACCCACTGCTTTGCTGGCACGAAGTCTCCTCAGCTCTCTGCTCACCTGCGCTGTTGTAATTGTGGGTGGGGATGTCTCTCCTATGCTGTTATCAGCAGAAGGATGTGTTGAGGGTGCAGTACTTCGAGGTGAGAGTGAGAGTGGGTTAGGGTGGTCAAACCTGTTAAAGAAGTTGTTCATTTGGTTTGCTCTCTTCACGTCTCTCTCGATGGTGGTACCCCGCTTCGATCTGCAGCCAGTGATGCTCTTCATCCCATCCCACATTTCCTTCATGCTGCTATTCTGCTCCAGCCTTCTCCTGTACTGCTCCTTCGCCGCCCTGAGCTGGACTCAGAGTTCCTTCTGCACGCGCTTGAGCTCATGCTGATCACTGCTTTTAAAAGCCCTTTTCTTCTGGTTCAAAAGGCCCTTGATGTCACTTGTAATCCATGGCTTGTTGTTAGCATAGCAGCGTACAGTTCTTACGGGAACTACAATGTCCAAACAGAAGTTGATGTAGTCAGTAGTGCAGTCAACAACTTCCTCAATGTTCTCACTATGTGATCCCTGCAGGATATCCCAGTCTGTAGTTCCAAAACATTCTCTCAGAGCCTTCTCTGCCTCCAGGGTCCACTTCCTGAATGATCGTGTGGTTGTAGGTAGGACCCTCACTCTTGGTTTGTAGTGAGGCTGAAGCAGAACCAGGTTATGATCTGCTTTCCCAAGCGCAGGCAGCGGGGTGGCGCTGTATGCGTCTTTAATGTTTGCATACAGTAAATCAATAGTCTTATTTCCCCAGGTGTTACAGTCCACATACTGGGAGAAGGCAGGTAATGTTTTGTCCAGCGTCACATGGTTAAAGTCTCCAGCGATGAGCACAAGCGCCTCAGGGTGCTGCGTTTGTAACTTAGCAACAGCAGAATGGATGATGTCACTCGCTGTCTCCACGTCCACCCGAGTAGGGATGTACACAATGACAACAATGACATGTCCAAACTCTCTGGGCAAGTAATAGGGACGCAAACTTATGGCCAACAGTTCGATGTCCCTGCAGCAAGTGGAGACTTTGACGTTAACATGTCCAGAGTTACACCACCGTGTATTAACATAGAGAGCAAGTCCTTCTCCTTTGTGCTTCCCGCAGGTACTTGCAGCTCTGTACGCTCTAACTGTGCTAAACCCAGGTAGCTCCACGTTAGCATCTGGGATGGTGGTAGTTAGCCACGTTTCGCAAAAGCACAACAAACTGCATTCTCTGTAGGTTCTGACATTTTTCACCAGCACAGCCAGTTCATCGATCTTATTTAAGATTGAGTTCACATTTCCCAGAGTCATAGAAGGCACCGAAAGCTTACAACGCCACTTTCTCGCAAGCCGCTTCATTTTTAGCTTAGTGCCGGCTCTGCTGCCATGATACCGCCTTCTTACCTCGTCGGGTAAATAGGGAACCACACCGGCACTGGCATACACATACAGTCATACACAGAGCTGCTGAAAAGGCTGCCACTCTCAGTGGCGCCGGAACTACTTATAGAACTAGTAGATCAGAATCCATTTATTCATACTTTTTTAGGTGCATTCTCATAAACAAAATGAAATCAATTCCCAAATAATAATATTTTTAATTTATTCAACACATTAGTAATGATATTGTTTATTTAATAATCACAATACAAGGAGGGCGACACGGTGGTGCAGTGGTAGCGCTGCTGCCTCGCAGTTAGGAGACCTGGGTTCGCTTCCTGGGTCCTCTCTGCATGGAGTTTGCATGTTCTCCCCATGTCTGTGTGGGTTTCCTCTGGGTGCTCTGCTTTCCTCCCACATTCCAAAGACATGCAGGTTAGGTCTGTGGGTGTGTGTGCCCTGCGGTGGGCTGGTGCCCTGCCCGAGGTTTGTTCCTGCCTTGTGCTCTGTGCTGACTGGGATTGGCTCCAGCAGACCCCCGTGACCCTGTGTTAGGATATAGCAGGTTGGAAAATGACTGACTGACTGACAATATAAGGCAAGTACCCTTCCTTACTGTATGAGTGCATGGGGAAGTCTCATTACGTGCCAATATTCCAGCTTCTACCTCCACCACATTCTACACTCATCTCTGTGGTTTTGCTACATCTTCCATGAATGTACTCACAGTGACTCAGTTCTTCTTCTCTTGAGACT
This sequence comes from Erpetoichthys calabaricus, assembly GCF_900747795.2. Classification (NCBI taxonomy): domain Eukaryota; kingdom Metazoa; phylum Chordata; class Cladistia; order Polypteriformes; family Polypteridae; genus Erpetoichthys; species Erpetoichthys calabaricus. The sequence goes on from NC_041398.2 coordinate 185,446,430, forward strand.
GCACTATAGAAAGGGGAGGAGCTAGCTCAGCGCATTCCCAAATATTCAGCTCCTCCCTGTTCCACAGGCTGCAGCGAGTTATAAGTGCTGCTCTATGAGATTGAAGTCGAAATGTGACATTACATTCATATCTGTAAAAGTAAAAAAAATAAAAGCAACTTAACTTTTATAGAAATGCATGAAAGTTGGCTTGGTGACACTTTATGTGACTAGTGACTATATGTGTACTCAGAATTCCTGCAACCTCATGAATGCATTATCTAGATAGATAGATAGATAGATAGATAGATAGATAGATAGATAGATAGATAGATAGATAGATAGATAGATAGATAGATACTTTATTAATCCCAATGGGAAATTCACATTCTCCAGCATCAGCATACTGATACAATAAATAATATTAAATTAAAGAATGATAATAATGCAGGTGAAAAACAGACAATAACTTTGTATAATGTTAAATGTTAATGTTTACTCCCCCGGGTGGAATTGAAGAGTCGCATAGTTTGGGGGAGGAACGATCTTCTCAATCTGTCAGTGGAGCAGGACAGTGACAGCAGTCTGTCACTGAAGCTGCTCTTCTGTCTGGAGATGACACTGTTTAGTGGATGCAGTGGATTCTCCATAATTGATAGGAGCCTGCTGAGCGCCCTTCGCTCTGCCACAGATGTTAAACTGTCCAGCTCCATGCCAACAATAGAGCCTGCCTTCCTCACCAGTTTGTCCAGGCGTGAGGCGTTTTTCTTCTTAATGCTGCATCCCCAGCACACCACCACGTAGAAGAGGGCGCTCGCCACAACTGTCTGAAAGAACATCTGCAGCATCTTATTGCAGATTTTGAAGGACACCAGCCTTCTAAGGAAGTATAACTGGCTCTGTCCTTTCTTACACAGAGCATCAGTATTGGCAGTCCAGTCTAATTTATCATCAAGTTGCACTCCCAGGTTTTTATAGGTCTGCACCATCTGCACACAGTCACCTCTGATGATCACGGAGACCATGAGGGGTCTGGGCCTCCTAAAATCCACCACCAGCTCCTTGGTTTTGCTGGTGTTCAGGTGTAGGTGGTTTGAGTCGCACCATTTAACAAAGTCATTGATTAGGTCCCTATACTCCTCCTCCTGCCCACTCCTGATGCAGCCCACGATAGCAGTGTCATCAGCGAACTTTTGCACGTGGCAGGACTCCGAGTTGTATTGGAAGTCCGATGTATATAGGCTGAACAGGATCAGAGAAAGTACAGTCCCTTGTGGCGCTCCTGTGTTGCTGACCACAATGTCAGACGTGCAGTTCCCAAGACGCACATACTGAGGTCTGTCTTTAAGATAGTCCACGATCCATGCCACCAGGTATGAATCTACTCCCATCTCTGTGCATAATTCTTATAGCACCACTGCCTCTGTCCAAGTGGGAGAGGGGTCGATGTAGCATATAGATGATGGCATCCTCCGCTCCCACCTTCTCCTGATATGCAAACTGCAGAGGGTCGAGGGCGTGTTGAACCTGTGGCCTCAGGTGGTGAAGCAGCAGTCTCCCCATGGTCTTCATCACATGTGATGTCAGAGCAACAGGCCAGAAGTCATTCAGCTCACTAGGATGTGATACCTTTGGGACTGGGGTGATGCAAGATGCTTTCCAAAGCCTCGGGACTCTCCCCTGTTCCAGGCTCAGGTTGAAGATGCGCTGTAGAGGACCCCTCAGCTCCGATGCACAGACCTTCAGCAGTCGTGGCGATACTCCATCTGGACCCACTGCTTTGCTGGCACGAAGTCTCCTCAGCTCTCTGCTCACCTGCGCTGTTGTAATTGTGGGTGGGGATGTCTCTCCTATGCTGTTATCAGCAGAAGGATGTGTTGAGGGTGCAGTACTTCGAGGTGAGAGTGAGAGTGGGTTAGGGTGGTCAAACCTGTTAAAGAAGTTGTTCATTTGGTTTGCTCTCTTCACGTCTCTCTCGATGGTGGTACCCCGCTTCGATCTGCAGCCAGTGATGCTCTTCATCCCATCCCACATTTCCTTCATGCTGCTATTCTGCTCCAGCCTTCTCCTGTACTGCTCCTTCGCCGCCCTGAGCTGGACTCAGAGTTCCTTCTGCACGCGCTTGAGCTCATGCTGATCACTGCTTTTAAAAGCCCTTTTCTTCTGGTTCAAAAGGCCCTTGATGTCACTTGTAATCCATGGCTTGTTGTTAGCATAGCAGCGTACAGTTCTTACGGGAACTACAATGTCCAAACAGAAGTTGATGTAGTCAGTAGTGCAGTCAACAACTTCCTCAATGTTCTCACTATGTGATCCCTGCAGGATATCCCAGTCTGTAGTTCCAAAACATTCTCTCAGAGCCTTCTCTGCCTCCAGGGTCCACTTCCTGAATGATCGTGTGGTTGTAGGTAGGACCCTCACTCTTGGTTTGTAGTGAGGCTGAAGCAGAACCAGGTTATGATCTGCTTTCCCAAGCGCAGGCAGCGGGGTGGCGCTGTATGCGTCTTTAATGTTTGCATACAGTAAATCAATAGTCTTATTTCCCCAGGTGTTACAGTCCACATACTGGGAGAAGGCAGGTAATGTTTTGTCCAGCGTCACATGGTTAAAGTCTCCAGCGATTAGCACAAGCGCCTCAGATTGCTGCGTTTGTAACTTAGCAACAGCAGAATGGATGATGTCACTCGCTGTCTCCACGTCCGCCCGAGGAGGAATGTATACAATAACAACAATGACATGTCCAAACTCTCTGGGCAAGTAATAGGGACGCAAACTTATGGCCAACAGTTCGATGTCCCTGCAGCAAGTGGAGACTTTGACGTTAACATGTCCAGAGTTACACCACCGTGTATTAACATAGAGAGCAAGTCCTTCTCCTTTGTGCTTCCCGCAGGTACTTGCAGCTCTGTACGCTCTAACTGTGCTAAACCCAGGTAGCTCCACGTTAGCATCTGGGATGGTGGTAGTTAGCCACGTTTCGCAAAAGCACAACAAACTGCATTCTCTGTAGGTTCTGACATTTTTCACCAGCACAGCCAGTTCATCGATCTTATTTAAGATTGAGTTCACATTTCCCAGAGTCATAGAAGGCACCGAAAGCTTACAACGCCACTTTCTCGCAAGCCGCTTCATTTTTAGCTTAGTGCCGGCTCTGCTGCCATGATACCGCCTTCTTACCTCGTCGGGTAAATAGGGAACCACACCGGCACTGGCATACACATACAGTCATACACAGAGCTGCTGAAAAGGCTGCCACTCTCAGTGGCGCCGGAACTACTTATAGAACTAGTAGATCAGAATCCATTTATTCATACTTTTTTAGGTGCATTCTCATAAACAAAATGAAATCAATTCCCAAATAATAATATTTTTAATTTATTCAACACATTAGTAATGATATTGTTTATTTAATAATCACAATACAAGGAGGGCAACACGGTGGTGCAGTGGTAGCGCTGCTGCCTCGCAGTTAGGAGACCTGGGTTCGCTTCCTGGGTCCTCTCTGCATGGAGTTTGCATGTTCTCCCCATGTCTGTGTGGGTTTCCTCTGGGTGCTCTGCTTTCCTCCCACATTCCAAAGACATGCAGGTTAGGTGCATTGGCGATCCTAAATTATCCCTAGTGTGTGCTTGGTCTGTGGGTGTGTGTGCCCTGCGGTGGGCTGGTGCCCTGCCCGAGGTTTGTTCCTGCCTTGTGCTCTGTGCTGACTGGGATTGGCTCCAGCAGACCCCCGTGACCCTGTGTTAGGATATAGCAGGTTGGAAAATGACTGACTGACTGACAATATAAGGCAAGTACCCTTCCTTACTGTATGAGTGCATGGGGAAGTCTCATTACGTGCCAATATTCCAGCTTCTACCTCCACCACATTCTACACTCATCTCTGTGGTTTTGCTACATCTTCCATGAATGTACTCACAGTGACTCAGTTCTTCTTCTCTTGAGACTGCACTATAGAAAGGGGAGGAGCTAGCTCAGCGCATTCCCAAATATTCAGCTCCTCCCTGTTCCATAGGCTGCAGCGAGTTATAAGTGCTGCTCTATGAGATTGAAGTCGAAATGTGACATTACATTCATATCTGTAAAAGTAAAAAAAATAAAAGCAACTTAACTTTTATAGAAATGCATGAAAGTTGGCTTGGTGACACTTTATGTGACTAGTGACTATATGTGTACTCAGAATTCCTGCAACCTCATGAATGCATTATCTAAATAGATAGATAGATAGATAGATAGATAGATAGATAGATAGATAGATAGATAGATAGATAGATAGATAGATAGATAGATAGATATTTTATTAATCCCAATGGGAAATTCACATTCTCCAGCAGCAGCATACTGATACAATAAATAATATTAAATTAAAGAATGATAATAATGCAGGTGAAAAACAGACAATAACTTTGTATAATGTTAAATGTTAATGTTTACTCCCCCGGGTGGAATTGAAGAGTCGCATAGTTTGGGGGAGGAACGATCTTCTCAATCTGTCAGTGGAGCAGGTCAGTGACAGCAGTCTGTCACTGAAGCTGCTCTTCTGTCTGGAGATGACACTGTTTAGTGGATGCAGTGGATTCTCCATAATTGATAGGAGCCTGCTGAGCGCCCTTCGCTCTGCCACAGATGTTAAACTGTCCAGCTCCATGCCAACAATAGAGCCTGCCTTCCTCACCAGTTTGTCCAGGCGTGAGGCGTCTTTCCTCTTAATGCTGCCTCCCCAGCACACCACCGCGTAGAAGAGGGCGCTCGCCACAACTGTCTGATAGAACATCTGCAGCATCTTATTGCAGATGTTGAAGGACGCCAGCCTTCTAAGGAAGTATAGCCGGCTCTGTCTTTTCTTGCACAGCGCATCAGTATTGGCATATTACAATGTTTCAGTATTTCCCTTACTAATTTATTGACAAATTTCCACAATGATCAGAAATCTGTTATGTTTGGATGCAGCCAAAAATTTTAGCTTGAGACATTAGCATAGATATGAAACTTCTTTAAAAAGTAATATTTAATAAATTTGAACTACAGTTAACCACAGAGCCTCCACTTCCAACAACTAACAAAGGTTCATGAATATTTTCATCACTTGAGTTGGGACCCACTCTCTACAAAGACATTGATATTGTAAAATGGTATTTAAAGACATGTTTTATATGCACTAATATTACAAGTAATCATATTCTGTTATTACTGATATTCATTGTTATAAAATATGTAAAAGACAAAATTATGATACAAACTCTTTGAGGAAGTGATTACAAACTTTTAAAATACTCCAAGTTTCAAACTGGCTAGCCAAGTCTCAGAACGCACCTGAATGCTACATCACATGTATGTTTTCTTACTTGTTGAACATCAAGTCAAATCAGTTCAATTCAGCTAATAGCACTAAGTTGAAAAATCAGCTATTTACAATGGCATTTCGGTAAATAGGTTTTAAAAAATCACGCCTAGAATTCTTACATAGGACCTAATAAGGGTAAAATACCAAAGGTAACGAATACCAAAGTAACAATATTTTCAGAATAATGAATACTTAGGGCGGCACGGTGGCGCAGTGGGTAGCGCTGCTGCCTCGCAGTTGGGAGATCTGGGGACCTGGGTTCGATTCCCGGGTCCTCCCTGTGTGGAGTTTGCATGTTCTCCCCGTGTCTGCGTGGGTTTCCTCCGGGCGCTCCGGTTTCCTCCCACAGTCCAAAGACATGCAGGTTAGGTGGATTGGTGATTCTAAATTGGCCCTAGTGTGTGCTTGGTGTGTGGGTGTGTTTGTGTGTGTCCTGCGGTGGGTTGGCACCCTGCCCAGGATTGTTTACTGCCTTGTGCCCTGTGTTGGCTGGGATTGGCTCCAGCAGACCCCCGTGACCCTGTGTTCGGATTCAGCGGGTTGGAAAATGGATGGATGGATGGATGAATACTTATTGTTGGCCCTTGCAAACGTTCATACAGCATCATGTACTCTGAAAATTGAGAGTACACCTTATGAGAAGGATTTAGGAGTCATAGTGGACTCTAAGCTATTGACTTTCTGACAGTGTTCAGAAGCCATTAAGAAGGCAAACAGAATGTTAGGCTATATAGCACGATGTTTGGAGTACAAGTACAAGGAGGTTATGCTCAACTTTTATAATGCACTGGTGAGGCCTCATCTGGAGTACTGTGTGCAGTTTTGGTCTCTAGGCTACACAAAGGAAATAGCAGCACTAGAAAAGGTCCAGAGAAGAGTGACTAGGCTGATTCCAGGGCTATAGGGGATGAATTATGAGGACAAATTAAAAGAGCTGAGCCTTTTAAGTTTAAGCAAAAGAAGATTAAGAGGTAACATGACTGAAGTGTTTAAAATTATGAAGGGAATTAGTACAGTGGATGGAGACTGTTATTTTAAAATGAGTTCATCAAGAACATGGGGAAACAGTTGGAAACTTGTTAAGGGTAAATTTCGCACAAACATTAGGAAGTTTTTCTTTACACAAAGAATGACAGACACTTGGAATAAGCTACCAAGTAGTGTGGTAGGCAGTAAGACTTTAGGGACTTTCAAAACTGGACTGTGATGTTTTTTTGAAAGAAGTAAGTGGATAGGACTAGTGAGCTTTGTTGGGCTGAATGGCCTGTTCTCATCTGGATTGTTCTAATGTTCTAATGTTTATGACTTTGTTTTAATAAAATGTATATTTCAGTATAATAAATGTTTTTTTGACCAAAAATGATCACCGAAGATAATAATGTGACAAAAAAATATACTTAATGTCGTCTCTATACTTCTGCCAAGTCTCAGGAGCCATGCAACAGGCTGTCTTGTTCTTGTTAGACCAAAAGAAAGTGACAGTCTTTTGCGAAATTTCTGGTCTCAGGCAGTCTTGGCAAGGCTCGGTGAGAGTGTATGTGTAACATCATACAGGTATAGCCGAAATCTGAGTCAGTGCTCTGTCTGCATGGGTCTGTGTGGGTAGTTGTGTCGCGTATGGATACTGTACTGTTCAAGTTTCATAGCACTTCACAAAGTTATCTTTGCGATTAACAAAAACAGTGAGAAACAGTGTCAGTTTACACTGAAAAAAGTTACATCTAAAGTCACATTTTCATTCTGTATTCATACCTGTATTTCTATAAAAATGAAAAAGCTACATCTAAGGTCTCATTTTCAAATAAAATATTTTTTGCAGTTTAAGAAGTGCTGTTTTTTATACAGGTATTGTCAAGCTTGGGTCACAAAGCTGCAGGTATTTTATTACTATATAGAGAAGGTAGATACAGGCTCAAGATTTCATTCAAAATAGGAACTATTACTTCATTACTCAAGCACATAAGATAGAGGCCATGACACAGGCAGTCATCCTGATTTAGCTTCCATCTTCAGGTTAGAAGAACATCAGCGGATTGGAATCATCACTGTGGCAGACCAGGAGAGTGCAAAGAAGAGCAGGTCAAAGCCTGATGTTAAATGTTCTAAACATCGTGACACAAGAACATTACATGGTAATTTTTATCCTTTAGAAGACAACCAATTACTTTGCCATTTTACTGTTTACCAGATGCAACAGAGCAGCTACAAAGCTGTCATTGCACTGCTGCTATTAAAGATGGTGAAACACGGGCAACCCTAGTCACAATGGTATACGTATTTTCCCCATATTCATTACAATGAAATATTTATATGGTCCCATGAATTCTGTTACAATGGAATCCCACCTATATATGGAGTCAATGGTCCAAGATTATTTGCAATAATGTTAATAGATATGTAAGGAATGCACAGGTCCGGATTAACTGAAAAAAAGTTGCTGCCAACTAATGTTTAATATCCTTAAGGCATTGTAAAAGGTAAGTTATTGAAGCCCTCTCACCAGACCTTAAAGGAAGATAAATTTGGGTATCTTCAGCATAGCAGTGATATGCAATATTATAGTTTTTTAGCATCCTACACAGTGGCATAATGTATAAAGAAAATAGAACAGTTTGCAAAATATACTAGTGGGGAACCTCACAAGTAATAGGAGCTACAGAGGATGAGTTGGCAGACTTAAAAGTAAATGCCCTGCACTTCAGAAAAGCTGAAAACCACTCAAGTGCCATATCCTTAATTCCAACCTCTTGTTCAACTCGATTGATGAGGATATCTTGTTCAGCTGTGTCAAACACTGCACTAAGGACCAATTTCACGTCCTGAATAATGAATGAATGTTAAGATACTCTCAAAAATTCTAGCTAGAAGGATGGAGAAAGTGCTGGCCCTCGGTAATATCACAGGATCAAAACTGGATTTATTAAAGGCCGACATCTATCTTCCAATCTCCGACGCTTGTTTAATGTTATATATTCACCAGCCAAAATCAAACACCCCAGAGATATTATTATCATTAGACGCAGAAAAAGCATTTGATATGATTGAATGGAACTAACCTTTTCACTGCATTGGAGAAATTTGGGTTGGCCCGAATATTTGTGCATGGATCAAACTACTGTATACCAGTCCAGAAGCTTCAGTTTGTATTAATAACATTTGCTCAGACTACTTTAAACTAGAACGTGGCACCAGACAAGGATGTCCCTTGTCACCACTGCTGTTTGCAATCGCCATTGAACCACTGGCGGTTCACTGTCAAAATTCTTATCAGATAAAGGGGATTGTCAGAGAAGGACTGGAACAGAAAATTTCTCTATATGCAGATGATATGGGCCTGCAGTTCTAACAGCACTAACAGAATTTCAAAAGATATCTGGTCTTAGAATTAATCTGAATAAAAGTATACTCTTTCCAGTGAATTCACAAGCATATAATATCAGATCGGACACCCTACCTTTTACCATAGCAGATCAGTTTAAATACCTAGGGGTAAATATCACAAGTAAACATAAAGCTCTTTATCAACAAAATTTTGCCGTCTGTATGGAAAAAATTAAGCAAGACCTGGATAGATGGTCAACCCCTTATCTCACTCTAGCCGGAAGAATTAACATTGTTAAGATGAATATTCTTCCTAAACTTCTTTTTTTATTTCAAAACATTCCAATATATATCAATAAATCATTTTTTAAGCAATTAGATTCAACAATAACCTCATTCATTTGGAACTCAAAACACCCACGTATCCGAAGAGCAACCCTACAAAGACCTCAGGCAGAAGGTGGCATGGCTCTACCTAATTTTCAGTTTTATTACTGGGCAGCAAACATACAAGCCATAAAAACCAGGACACAAATAAATGAACATACTCAGGCCTGGTCCGCAATAGAAATAAAATCCTGTAGTACTTCTTTATACTCCCGGCTCTGCTCTCCAATAAATGCAAGTTATCGCAAATATACTAATAACCCAATTGTGCTTTACTCACTTAGAATATGGAACCAAATTAGAAAGCATTTTAAGATGGAAAATCTTTTATTGGTGGCACCTCTGCAAGAAAACCACCTCTTTCAACCCTCGCAAACATATCCAGTTTTTAATACCTGGAAAAGTTTTGGGATTAAAATGCTCAGAGATCTTTATATAAACAACATATTTGCATCTTTTGAACAATTACGTTCAAAATTCAACCTCCCAGCTACACATTTCTTTCACTATCTTCAAATTAGAAATTTTGTTAAACAGATATTGCCCGATTTTCCCCACCTTGCACCCTCCACAATGCTGGAAAAAATACTGCTCATTGCCGAGGAATTAAACACCATTTCCGCAATATTTAAAATCCTATTAGAGTCCCTACCTTTCAAAGATCCAAGAGGACATTGGGAAGAAGATCTCTTAATCAATATATCAGAAAAGGAGTGGAAGGTAGCAAAGCAGAGAAATCACTCGAGCTCCATATGCGCAAAGCATAGAATTATTCAACTAAAAATTATGTATTGAGCTCATCTGTCTCACTTAAAACTGTCCAAAATGTTTCCAGGGCAAGATCCAACCTGTGAATGCTGCAACCAAGCTCCTGCCTCACTGGGTCACATGTTCTGGGTTTGCACCAAATTAACATCATTTTGGACAAAAATTTTTAAGTGCATTTCAGACAGCCTTGGGGTCACAATCCCTCCTAACCCACTAACAGCTGTGTTCGGTGTTCTTCCAGACGGACTTGAATTGGAAAAGGACAAGCAAACGGTGATTGCATTCACTACACTTTTGGCACGCAGACTTATTCTGTTAAATTGGAAGAATCCTAACTCTCCTCTGATAAGTCAGTGGGAAACCGATGTTTTTTATTATTTGAAATTGGAAAAAATCAAATTCTCAGTTAGAGGATCTGTACAAAATTTTTTCAAAACCTGGCAGGATCTGCTCAATATTCTTTTAGAATAAGAGAAATAATTATTACCGCATTTAATTCCCTTCTCCATCTCTTATTTACATATATATTTATTTCTCCCTTTCCTTTGCTTAATGTAATCTTATTAAAAAGCCCTAAGCAATTCTCCTTTAGCTAAGCTCTCCTATTCAGGGGTGGGGTTTGATTTGTCTTTAATTTGTTTGGTTATAAATTGATCTATTTGTATGGAATGATTACAATAAAAATTAATAAAATATATTAAAAAAAAAAAAAACACTGCACTAAGATCCGACAGAATTGGAAACATGCTTTATCCATTATAAAAGTACAGCAAACTTAAACCAATCCCTGATGGCACTCCAAGGGCACACATTCAGATCAGCCTTATTCACAGTCGTCATTACATGCCATTTGAATGTGAGAGAAAAACAGAGTAGCCAGAGAAAACCCACTCAGAAATGGAGAAAACATTTCAAGTCCACATCGGTTTAATGCCTAAATGGCTCGCAGTCTAAGACCCTGGAGCGTTAAGGTAGTACAACAAAACACTACACTGTCACACCCCCCAAGTAAATGTCCAAAATGTAATATTTACAGGATAGGAAAGAAAAATGTGTTATTTAATCATTACATTTTTCCATTGAGATTTTTAATAACATTGGCTTCTCTGTTACATAATTTTTACATTTATTTTCTTTTCAGCTTAAGTTAAATAAGAGCAATGCACTTAGTGTGAGGACAGAACATGCCAAAGTGTGTTAAAAATTGCGACTGTAGGAGGAAAGTAGCGGAAAAGCCCTTGACCTAAAAGGATCAACATGAAATAACAAGCAAATGAGCAGTGAAATGCAGAATACAAGACTGTGGTAACAAGGATTAGAGGTTTCAGATAGACAAAATTGGGCATTTAAAATAGAAAGTGAGAGAAAGGGGAACTTTTAGAAAGGTTTATCTATTGAGAGCAGCTATTGAAGAAAGCAAACAAAGCACTGGAGTATATACTGCAAAAGAATTACAAAAAGACTAATTGAAGTCTTGCCTATTATACCACTTATAGCAAACAGTTCATTTATTCCAGTTAAATACATTAGGACATTTTCAAAAAATGCCATCCAAATATAAAGGTGTTTGAATTTAGTCCATGGACTAGAGGTTTTATGTGAAAACAAATCCAGCAAGTCCAAGGATCCCCACTGGCTGAAAAGACCAATTTTTTTGTATTAAAAACGTCTGTGATTTAAAAAAGAAAACATAAAAGCTTCTGTGGTGAAGAATGTTCTAAAAGCAGAGTCAAACAAATTTTAACAGCATGAATTGTTAAAAAAGTTTACAATTTTTACCTGTAAGAAGCCAGTAAAGGATAAGGCCATGAAGTGGGATGTCGGTTCCTCTTCCTCTTTACTAGTACAGGTCCTCGTTCATCATCCACATGTCACTGGTGCTCTGCCACATTCAGGACTAGAAGGCTTATTTTCAAAACAACAGTTGCATTCGCTCCACACTAAACACATAAAGTTAAAACGTTCCCAGTCTAAATGTTAAACAATATATCTTGCTCACTCCACACTGTTCTACCCTAAATGGAAGAGGGCACATTTAAATAGAAGACGGTAGTTAGATAAAACACAGTTGAAATAATCATGCAAAGGTTGATATTGGAAGATCAACACGTCATGTCATCGAAACCAAAAACAAAATCCTAAATCAAAGATGAAAGTCGTAGCAAAAGTTCAAAAACCAGGTAAAAACAAAACAGACAAAATTTGCATGCAAAGTCTCGAGGACGTTACCCATAATCTTGGGTACCAATTGCATTGAGCTGACCTTAAACACATTGCACCAGTGACATCCCACGTTTATACCTCCTGGCATGAGCCCCTAGTAACAGCGTAGACACTGCTCCACAAAATGGTGGCACCCAATGTAAACAAAATGGTATTGGAAAACAACACTGAAATAACTGAACCATTTTAACCCTTTCGGCCCTGGATTTTCTGTTTTTATAGGAAAAAGTATTTTGTGAGATATTGTATGTTTGGTGTGTCTAGGAAGTTGAAAAATGAAAAAACAAAAAAAATATCACTATTATTATACAATAGCTGCCAATTACTTCAATCTTCTTGAGGAAAAAAAACTGAAAGTGGTGTGCACAGTGCGGAAATGTCCATTTTCACCTCCGTGTTTCGTGGACCGTATGCCAGTCTCTCCAGTCTGCGCTAATAGTAGCATGCCCAGTTCCAACGGCTAAAAACGTACCTGTGCTTTACAAAAATGGCTGCATATATATGTACTAGTAATAGGATGTCTGGGCCGAAAGGGTTCAATACATTTTATAACAGAAAATTATTATCAAAATTGAAATCTGCGTACTTCAAAACCCAAATTGGGTATGGAAAAGTTCAGAAAAACATAAAAGCAAAGGAACAAAACATTTTAATCAAACCTATTTCATAACACCCACTCTACAAAAGAGATGTGATTGATTCATTGTAGAATGATATTTCAAAGCAAAATTCATAAGATTTTCATTAACATTATAAGTAATAAAAAGGGAAAAGTTATAAAAATTAACCTTGTTAATTTATTCAGCTACTGTATGAATTCATCATGGTATCACAAGGTGTATTTGGATCATGTTCTTTTTCATTGATATTTTTAGTGATGGCCCTGCAAATTAAGTTGATATTGTTGTTAGTAATGTTAGCAAATTTTAGAAATAAATGTGGGCAAAGATTTAAAGCAAAATAAACATATGAACCTAAGCCTCTAGCACAGGTCTTCCCTATGTTTAGTCAAGGTTTTCTGCCCACACTGCTGTCTTTTGTCTTGAGTCCATGGCCATGGTCATTAAGTTCCCCGCATAGAATGCCAGTGCCTAAAGGAAAACCCAGACACAAAATGACAATGTAATAACAGAATATGGTAAAAAAAATAATTCTTAAAAGAAGAAATAAAAATGAATAGCATGTCAGAATAAATTAAAAACATCAAAATATAATTGCAAACAACTTCCTGATAGCTTTACATGCTGTTGTGTCTCTGCTCCAGTCAATTTCCTCTAACATTCAATATTTATAATAAAAAAGAGGTCCGCTCACCTGCCCAGAACCCATGACAATTACGGCATAAAGTAATAAAGTGCTTTTTATTAACTTGTTTCCCTTTTTTGGAATTTTTTCTTCAGGCTCTCTCTTTCTGAAGCTTTTCTGATTTCCTTGTCTCATATAGCCCCTTGGCTCCTTCCCAGTTTTTTTCATTTAACACCATTATTCCTGTTTTGTACTTGCTGTGTTTTGACCCCACAAGGTATTTACGACCGCATTACTTTCTCTCCTTTTTCCAGTTGCCTTTTTATTGACCTTTCTCTATTTTGAACACATCTTTCATTTGCATCTGAGTTGCCAGTTTTCTGTCTTCACTCCACAATTTAACTAACCTTTAGACAGGTCTCCAGAAGCATCAAGACACCTAAGGAGTACAGAGAATTGTAGTACAGTGGTGTAAAAGAGATGCTGTTTTTTATTTTACAATATATATATAAAGTACAGTCAAAAATAAGCTAAACCTTTCATACCTTGCATTGAAGAAGATAACTTTCAAAATTCAATTTGTTGGTAGATGTTAGCAAACATGTTTTGAGCAGTTTGTTTGTCACAAATAAATCATTTAGTAGAAGTTAGTGTTTGCCATTGGATCATAAAGTCAATGCATCTCACACAGAAGCCAAGAAAAGAGACCTTTAGTATTGACTGTGGGATCATGAGCATCAGATAAACATTAAGCTCTTTGTCAATATTTTGCTTATGATTCCATCTAATCTTTTTCCATGTTCAATCTTCAGTAATTTTTTTTTCAGTAGTAATTCTCAGTGAATGTGAGTATTGGTCCACTAATAAGCGGCTGTCACATGCAAGAGCATGTTGGAAACCTTATGGGGAACAATTTCCAGGATACATACATTTCCAGGATTTTGAGGTTCAACTGCAGCTTACTTGTTTGCCATTTTTTTTCCAGGAAAAAACAACCTGAAACAGGAAAATTGCCCCTGTCTCTAATCTGCCTCCATTTTCATTCCTTCTGGTCTCTGGACCATTTAAACCAGAAGAACCACCTGTGATGTGCAAGTGTCAATTGCAAGTGATTGAATAGTGTTGCCAAAGCATTATTTCTTGTTGATAAAATTTTGTGTTGGCTCATAGCAGTAATTGGGGAGTACACCTTGGAAATTTAGCCATTTTTACTTTTTCTTTGTGTTCCTTTTCACATCAGCTTTCTTTAATTACTTGTATCACAGGTGCATAGCTTGAGCAATGTACTACTTGAAGTATGCTAAATGCCTCAGTAAAAAGGTTTACACATAATATTTATCTATAACTCAAGATTATCAAGTGTTCTTATGCTGAGTCTCTGTGATCTAGGTTTACTAAACAATGTTGTTCTTTGTATTTTTGTATTATCAGATCACCTATGACATGTATTTAACATGAAAGGTACCAACTAACCTCTTAAATGGGGGATTAGGAAGAAATATCTAAACTAGCAATGTAACTGTTACCTGTAACCTTTTACTTTTCTCACTGTCCATGTTGTACACCTTATATTTCACCCCCAGTACCTTGATGGCAGGCTGGTCACTGACTTTACTTTCAAACCTTTACTTCATCCCAGTTTTCCACCAGTAGAGGGTTTCACAAGGGCATCATATTATGAAATTAATGGAGCACTATTAGACAAGGAATGAACAATCTAATATCCAAGCAATGCTAGCAGCACTCAGACAGAGACCCTGCCTTTCAGCTTTCATTTAAAAAGTATATTAATTATCATCAAAACCAATAGCAGCAGATATAAAGCAATACAAAGAATCATACAACTTGAGTGGGTTACATTTTCAAGCAGTCCAATCATCAACAGCAGAACATTCCCAAGTGGCTCAGTTTCTCCATTTTACATTGTTTATAGATTATACTGTATATCCTAAATTGAAAAAAATTAAAGAAAAAAGATGTCTTGCTGGAGAGAAAACTTTTTGAAAAACTGTCCATTTACGATTTAAAATGCAGTAGCTGAGAAAAGGAGGTCTGTGGCAAGTGTTCGTCAGCTGAAAAAACGGTGATCAAATGAGCACACACATAAACCACCTGGCTTACTTACTTTCATCTCTGTTACCAGAGCGCCATGACATTTTACAGTTTTCTCAAAATACAGAAAATGTCACAGAATCATTATCACAAGCTCAAAGTTATATTCCTATGGGAATCAATAAGTTGCTTCGTACTTCAGCTTTCTCAGAATATTCTGAACTTCTGTTCAGCTTAGTCAAACGAAGGCTAAAGCCTATCACCTGATAACCATCGGCTGACAATTCTCATTTATTTTGGACTGTAGCATATATAATTAACTTTTAAAATTTCAAATCTTACATCTTGCCTGAAGAAGGGGCCTGAGTTGCCTTGAAAGCTTGCATATTGTAATCTTTTTAGTTAGCCAATAAAAGGTGTCATTTTGCTTGGCTTTTCTCTACATTCACAATGGCTAACACGGTACAACACCCTAGTACTACTAAAAATTTCAAATCAAAATATTTTCACGTATCACAGTTTTTCTTATCATTTTGAATTCTTGCTTAACTAACTGCCATTCTCTTTTCTTAATGTAGTATTGTGTTATTATGATATAAAAAAAGATATAACTATTGGGAAAAATAAACAAAATGAAATAACAACAAGCTGAATTGTTCTTGGGTTAATCCAAATCTCGATGTGAATGCCAAAAACTGTAGATCATAAGGAGTTACAAACTACTGTGGTACCCGGCTAGGGTTCATGCCCGGCCAGGATGCCCAGGAGGACAGGTGGAGGGCTTGTGCCTCCTCCAGAACATGAGGGGGCACCCGCCCTGGTTACTTTGGGGGCCACGGGTACAGAGCATGGAAGCTCAACCCTGTAGGGGCCCGTGGTCACCACCAGGGTGCACCCCGATGCCTTGGGAGCCCTGGACCTCAGCACTTCCGCCACACCCGGAGGTGCTGGGGTGAAGAGAATTTGGGACACCCGGAGGACTTCCGGATACACCGTCAGAGCTTCCGCCACACAGGGGTGTGGCTGCAGAAGCTCCTCAGGATGCACCTGGAGTCCATCCGGGGTGTATAAAAGGGGCCGCCTCCCTCCAGTCAATGGCAAGAGTCGGGTGGAAGAAGGACGGAGCTAAGAGAAGAGGAGTGGAGGCGGATCAGAGACTAGAAGGCATTGTGAGTGTGGCCAAGGACTTAAGGGGTGATTGGTGCTGCGGCACTGGGTATGTGCACTGTAAATATTGTAAATAAATGTGTGTGTGGTGAAATCAACATGTCTACCTGTCTGTGTCCGGGCTGTTCCCCACACTATGTAGAATGAAGCTGGGTAATTTATATGCATAATTTGCCTAATTCTTATTGGATATATAATTATTAAATTGCAAATGGAAGAAGTTTGGAAGGTTGATGAATTAATTAGCCTTTATGAATGGGTGCTTTATAGAGTTTAAAAATCAGGTAGGAATAGTTTTGTCTCAGATCAGAACAAGACTGTCAGACTGCACACTCGTCTGTGTCTTATTACAGAAATAATAATAAACATTTATTCAGCTTTTTATTTTGCCTTGCTGACAGTTATACCAAGAGAAAAACAATACAAGTACCATTTGGCCAAGTGGTGAGTAGTGGGAGGGTTTACTACTTGAACGTAATCATTTTTTAAACAATAACACTGTAATCTAACTCTCTGAAAGAGTTGATTGTTAGATTCTTAGACGTAAAGAATGTAGTGCTTCCCTTATAACAATGTAAATCATACTATCCCTTTGGCATGCCTTGGCACAGCACTGGATGTCTTTTTTGTATGAATTAATAATGAAAAGCAATTATACACTGAAGAATAACAAGAATTGGTAGAGTCATTTCATTAACACCAACAAAAAAGTTAATAAAAAGGCAGGCAGTGGGGTCTAGTATTAAAGGATTTGGAATATAAACAATGAGGCTGCTAGCTTAAGCCACGCTTCTGACTCACTATTTAACTCAGAACAAGTCACTCAACTGGAATAGTTCTGTATCTGTAATGTACTTGGAATGATGGCCATTACGCTTTGCTACTACAGAGAATCTATCTATTTAATGAATCCATATGTATTAAATTCTGCGGTGGGTTGGCACCCTGCCCGGGATTGGTTCCTGCCTTGTGCCCTGTGTTGGCTGGGATTGGCTCCAGCAGACCCCCGTGACCCTGTGTTTGGATTCAGCGGGTTGGAAAATGGATGGATGGATGGATGGATGGATATGTATTAAATTTAGTGGCAGCATAGGTGCAAAGTGAAAATAACGGCAAATGGGATTCCAGCACATCACAAGGCAAGCTCACACAAACAAATCCACACTCAGTCATATATTGTCAGTTTAATGATGCTGGTCAGCCCTGCTTGAACGTTTTTATATATGGGAAGAAAACCAGCATGTAACCAGAGAAGAAACAGACAGAAAAAAGATCTACTGTAGCAATGAGTTAGCATTACCAGACATTGAAGTGCAAAACACATGCCTAACCCTTTAAACTAAAAGTATAGTAGAAATCTGAGATTGCTTATGTGTGCCAAACAGGAGCCGTTTAAGGGAGTTTTTCTCAATCACTAGGTTGTGGACTGCCATTGGTGGGTCTCAAGTTTCTATTGTTTATAATGGTAGTAGTGCACAGTGGGTTGTGATTGTGCTTGATTCACCAAGGGTGAGCCCCCCCCCCCCCCAGCTTTTGTGTTTGTGCTATACTCACCAAGGATGCAAAGACATTTATATTGGACACCAGAAAGGCTTAGAAACACTGATTTAAGGTATGAACAACCCTTGTTCTCACAGAGTACAAGCTGGAGCTCCCAAGTAGGTACAACCAGAGATCACACCACAGAAGAGTGCGTGGCTTAAAAAGTGAGCAAGAGTGGGGGATGGGTAGTTGGCATTGTTTGGCCTATCTTCAAAAGAGAATTTGTTAGGGTAGAGGACAAAAGGTTATAAGAACACTGACATCTGCCTTAGGCTAAAGGCCACAAGGTTATAAGAACACTGACATCTGCTCTGTCCATTAAGCATACCTATGAACAGGGGCACAGTAAGTGTAATATTCAAATGACCCGGGAGGATACCTTTGTTTGAGTACTTCTGACTTTACCTTAGCTTCTGATACAGAAAACACCCCTCTAACAGGGGAGAATGGAAACATAGAAACTGATGGACAGGCATCTTTAGGATAATATTATAGTATAGAGTCATGAATCTGTATACGGAGGGTGACGCAGTGGCAGTGCTGCTGCTTCCCAGTAAGGAGGCCGGGTTTAAATCCCAGGTCCTTTCTGCATGGAGTCTGCATGTTCTCCCCCTGTCTTCATGGGTTTCCTCCAGGTACTCTGTTTACCTCCCACTGTTCAAAACCATGCAGGTTAGGTAAATTGGTGACACTAAATTAGCACCTAGTATGTGTTTGCCCTTCAATGGACTGATGCCCTGTCCAGGGTTAGTTCCTGCCTTGTACGCTATGATAGCTGGGATAGTCTCCAGCCACCCTCTGTGACCCTGGTCTGGATTAAGCAGGTTAGAAAATGACATGACATCTGTATGTGGCTATCAGGTATTGTGTTATTCTGTTTGTGTTAATATGTTTTACGTGAAGTGTTTTGATCGCAATATCATTTTTGGGGTGCTGTCTGAAACAGCTTTTTTTAGAATATTAAGTCTCCTTAGATTTTCAGTTACATTGCTGTCAGTTTAACCCCCTGCCCCATCTTCGTCTTAGTAATTAATAGACAGGGCATCACTTAATTTGTAAAATACTTGCAAATATAGTTCTTTAGTGATGCACTTGGGTTGTCACCAGAAACAATAAAGGCAGTTTGTTGTTTGAACATCATTTTCTGTAAAGAATTGAAGAGTACAGTACATATTTTCTCAGGGTCGTCAAAGGAGTGCCATACCATGTACAGGCTTATTTTTAATTTTTTTGTATACTTGAAGAAGCACATCGATTTAAATTGACAATTTATAAAACATTCTTTAATTATCCAGATATTGTTTTTGATCCCAATATCTCCTGCCAGTTAATGCCCTCCTATAAACACATGATAGTAGCAACACTGTAAAATTATATACTCTATATGAAGTGAGCTTTATAAAAATTATCTCAGTTGAATTAAATATATTAAGTTCATCTTTAACATTTTACCTTCAGGCTACGCTTAGAGTTGTATAAAATACATTCATTGTATCATCAATCAATGTTTATGCTGATTCCATCACAAAATACAAATTTAGAGAGAAGATACACTTGTATTTTGCTATATGCCTGAGTTTGGCATAAGAAAACAGTCAAATGATTGGTTTACAGGAATGTCTAAACTGTCAATGCTGAGAGGGTTCCTTGTCACTTTGTCTTCTCCATATAGACAACGTAATAGTTTGCTTGACTGGCAAATGGCTGCTTGGGGAAGAAGAGGCCTAGGACTAGCACATGTAACAGAACAGGTTCAGCAAGATCTATCTTTTAAAACAAAAAAAAAAAAAACACTCATATGTGGTAACTTCCTCCATATGCCAATGTGGGAGGTATGCTTTACTTGTTGAACTGATGCCCCAGGTCCCAATTTCAAGGACTGCATCCATTTGTTTGAAAATTCACAGCAGATAAAGAGAAGTTAGCTATCTCACCACATCTGTCTCCTTGAAAGAGAATACGAAAAATATAATAGCCCTCTGCTTTGGTATCTGGATGGAATAGGAGGATCTTCACAATTTCTGTATATTTATAATTGTACACTTAACTCTGCTTAATAATATTATACCACAACACAATGATACAATGTGTACAGAACAATATGCCTGACAGCTTTTATATTAGTTTTTCACATCTACAGTACATATACAATACCATACAGAGACAATCTTAGTTCCTTATTATACCCCCTACCCCCCATATGGGTGGGATAAACCAAGGGCCTTCAAATAACACCAAAGGCATTTTTGGCACAGATATTCTGAAAGGGTCATCTCATAATTGTCCTACATGTGTACAGACGTCTCTAACATAAGCACTACCTTACCTAACTATTAATATCTGACCCTCTTTTCTTAACAACTTCCAAATCCAGCAAGCTAACACACCATTCACGTCACAAAAAATCAATCAAACAATGGTATGCTGGTGTCTGTTCTGTCTCAGTAGGTATCAAATCACTGTCTTGACCTCTGACATCATAATCATCACTTGATAAAATACAGTAGCCGTATACATTTAAATGCCAAAGTAAAGTGAGAGCCTTGTACCACCTGCTGCACAGGAAAATATATTAGCTATGAACCACCTAAAAAGAATCAGCAACTCCTCAGGTTTAGAATCAAATGGTTTTTGAGGTGAAAATGGACAAGTCACAGTAACATGGAAAGGATACACAGGCCACACAAACAAAAACTGCACAATTTGAACTGCACTCTGAACGTCTGGTAGCTGCGTTAACTACCATGTGGTCAGGTGTTTGCCATACCAGGCTAACCAACAACTGAAACAACATTTCCTATATAATATCTGTTCATTCCACACCAGAATTCTGCACTTCTTTGTAACAGGGTGATCATACTGTTGACTTCTGTGCCATGAAGTGGAAAGAGCACATGTAGGCTTCTTTGGTGGCTTTTTTAAAATATAGTGTGGTCCCCTTCAGTGGGTGAAAATTAAGATGCAGCCTAATGTCTTATAAATATTGCATTTTTTTTTTTTCAAATTACTGTGGATTTCTTTAAAGTAGCAAATTTTGTACCCCTTTGTTGAGTTGTGCTGCAAGGGAAAAACTCGATCCAGAAGTTCAAGCACGCAATTATAAAAAACAATAGATCATCCTATTTTAACATGGGCAATGACCTTTAAGCCCTGTTGCTAAACTGGAAAGTTCCAGTTGGACAGGCACGCACAAATCAAAGGTACAAAGAACACTGTTGGGCCAATTGGTATGAAGAGAATATCACATACTATAAGAAGCAACATTTTTCTAGATAATTAATTGCATAGAGCATATGGTAGAAAACTGAAAAAATGCCATAGTTGACTAAGCTGAGGTTTGTTATAAGTATTTTAATAAGAAGTTAACTTGCTGAGGGAAGTATATTACTTATTTTGCACAGCATTTGGCTCGGCTCTGCACAACTGTCCCTTAATGCAGAAATACCACAAAAGAGCAGTAGAACTGATTGCAGAAATCGTCCTAAAATTGGAGCATTTAAAGGTATGACAAGGCAAGGGCTTTACTAGCAAAGAGGTAGTGCGGGAGGAAGGTTGAGATAAAAGGACAGAGGATAGTAGGTATGTGACAGAGTACTGAGTTTGCATCTTGTTGTTGAGCAAGTGAGAGAGCTTCTTCATTCTGCTAATAATGGACACAACTCTATACCGTATTGGTATTGTTCATCTGACACTCTTCCTTTCAGTACTTTTCCATTATGGTTAGTTGTTAATGAACAATATGTTCATTGTTGTGTAATATATGGTATCCATTTATATTTGGAATTTAACATGCCTTGATCTGAGATAGGGTAGTACACAAATGCCCCTCACCATCCCACAACAACAGTATATATACTAAAGGTAATCTTTAGACAAACTGACATAAAATCCACAGTACAAAAGTAGATATGCATTGACAATGAATAGCGTTCATTTTCTGTTTTATTTGTTTACCCCAGAGCTTTACATTGCAAACACAGAATCACTGGCAGGCATTCCTTTCTGCTGCCTTTTGACCTTTGCATTAGCCAACAGACAAAGATATATCTATTCACCATTTGGAGTTTCCTTCAGAACATACAACTAGTGTTTTGAAGGCTGAACAGATGTGAACATACCTACTTTTTTTTAAGGAACCTGATATTTTTTTGAAAACAATATTACAGTATTTAGACTATATAAAAAGTTTACATAGACATTTCCATGACTATCAATGGAAATTGGATGTTGGTACTGTGCGAATGCAGCACATCCCACTATGCCTTCCAGTTTTGTTTTGATGTATTTTAAACAGTGTTATTTGACAGTGCTCATATTTAAGTGCAAATAAATCTGAAAAGTGCCTGTTGTTTCCATACTCTGTTCCCCCAGATGTGATAGTTACCTAAAAATATAAATTAAATATTCCCTTATGTGCAGGAACAGGGAGTAACATCTTTGTGTTATACATAAAAGCTGAGCATAACATGCTTATGTTGTACTGAAAGACATTGCATACCAGTATGTCATAAGTCCACCCTTCACAGCTGAAACAAATGTTTACAATACATTGCATTTGAAAACCATAACTTATTTTAAGCTATTGTGTATTGTAAAATTGTGAAAGGCCATTCCTTTTAATACAAAGTAGATGTAATTAGAATAACACAATCTCCTCTTAAAATAAAACTGTTGAAAGAAGAACAGCCTCTCCAATTTTTATGCTGTACAATGACAAAAAGATCAAATAAAAGCAACATGTGAATCAAAATGTTATTATTGTGAAGCACCTTTAAAAGGGAGGGAACAGTAAAGGGAACAGTAAAGGGAACACTAAATCTAAAAGGGTAAAGTAAATTTACAAGAGCCTGATTCCAGGCACAAGCAAAACTACAGAGGTCAAAATACCTTACAAAAAGGCAAAAAGCAGAATAACTACATTTTTCATAAAGCACAATAACCACCAGTAGGTTGTTTAGAGAATTCAAAAGCATGAGTGCAGCCGCTACAGCACCTCCATTTTTGTTAGGATGTACATGATGGGATAATATGTCAGTTAAATTGTGTGTCACCTGAATGTGAGTAGTAGCAAGAAAGAATATAGCTGTGGATATGAAAAATGAACACAAAATCACAGCATCTACAAAAAAATGATAGCAAGGAAATGTCACCCAAACAAATTAATAATAAACAAAGTAAAAGCATAAACTTTCACAAAAATAAATAAAACAACATACAGCATTAAAAAGAATCCTGAAATCATGACAGTTACATTATAATAGATAGATAGATAGTGTAGAAGAAGAATGTTCTCCTCAGCACCATGTATTTTGTGTGTTTAGTAAATTAGAATCTTTATAATAACTATTTTGTAACTTGCCAGTGAGAGACGCTTTGGCTTATGAACTAACAAAAATATGTTATTCCAGGGTTCAGGAGAAATAGTGTCCAGATGAATAAAATGTAAGCTGTTTCTTGTTTTCCCTTTCTCAGAGTGAATGTTTCAGGGACAAGGTCACAAGGCTGCAGAAAGTACATGAAGTTTATGCAAGGCGTCTCTCCTGCGCTTAGCTTCCAAAACACAGATAATGCTTAGCTCAACAGACATATTGTTTAACTTTACTGTTTTGATAAGGATGTTCTTTCTGTCTTATTAATCATGAGGTGCTGAAGTATAAAAAACCCCTCCTGGCTTTTGATCGGGGTTCAATTGAGCTTTGCGGCAATAAGTTATACTCTTTTGAATCTCTACTTACTGCGACTCCGAATGAATAAATAAGGAGAATTTAGAAACTATTATCTGTCTGCTTTTCAGTGTGCCTTTTTCGTCCACAATAGATAGATAGATAGATAGATAGATAGATAGATAGATAGATAGATAGATAGATAGATAGATAGATAGATAGATAGATAGATAGATAGATAGATAGATAGATAGATAGATAGATAGATAGATAGATACTTTATTATTCCCAAGGGGAAATTCATATACTCCAGCAGCAGCATACTAATAAAAAAACAATATTAAATTAAAGAGTGATAACAATGCAGGTATACAGACAGACATTAACTTTGAATAATGTTAACGTTTACCCCCCCCCCCGGGTGGAATTGAAGAGTCGCATAGTGTAGGGGAGGAACGATCTCCTCAGTCTGTCAGTGGAGCAGGACAGTGACAGCAGTCTGTCGCTGAAGCTGCTCCTCTGTCTGGAGATGATACTGTTCAGTGGATGCAATGGATTCTCCATGATTGACAGGAGCCTGCTCAGTGCCCGTCGCTCTGCCACAGATATCAAACTGTCCAGCTCTGTGCCTACAATAGAGCCTGCCTTCCTCACCAGTTTGTCCAGGCGTGAGGCGTCCTTCTTCTTTTTTCTGCCTCCCCAGCACACCACCGCGTAGAAGAGTGCACTCGCCACAACCGTCTGATAGAACATCTGTAGCATCTTATTGCAGATGTTGAAGGATGCCAGCCTTCTAAGGAAGTATAGCATATTCCACTTTATGGATGTCTTTTGGCTGTTTGTTGTTGAACAATTTTGAGAAAGGTATTGCTTCAGTTTTCCACTAGGAATCCATACCACTAGTAAATGGAACCAGGCCAATGACTTGACTCCAGTTGAAAAAAATGGCAAAAGAAAGTGTCCCTCATACAAATTATTTTCACAGGTGTTCTATTAGAAGTTATAATGCAGTGTTCACTATATATTAATTATGAAAATTATGAAAAATGTAATAGGTGGAGGTCTGAATGTATTGAACATGGAAAAAAGTTGTATAGAGTTTTCCATTTTCTCCTGGCATGTTTAACTATGCATGCATTATCCTTATTATTCTTATTATTGCAATTGCATAGTGCTATTTCAAAGAATTGTGGCACAGTAGTGCTGAGGTTATTACTGTTGCTTCTCGCTTTCATAATCCTGAGTTCAAATCCCATAGCCCATGTGGGTTTTTCCATTCTGTATTAGTGGACCCTGCAAAGGATTGGTGACACATACAGGACTGCCCTCCCACCCGAGTTGCAAAATGGATGGCTTTACTTTAAGAATGTTATGATATTTCAAAGTCACTTTGGAAACTGTAGTCAGCCCAATCTGCATTAAGTGCTTGCACTTCATCACTGGTTCATTGTACTTTTGACAAGTTAATAAAAACGTAAACCATCAATTTAATGGTCCAGTCAGGCAAGAGAAGTCTTTTAAATCAGAATGATGCATTGTGACTTTTCTACAAGATCTGTATTACCTTTATAATTTTAGCAATAAATTGAGTCAGACTTTTTGTGCAGCTTTCACTTCTTGATATGACTAGGATTGCAGAGCATTAGATGGAAGGAAAAACATTTTTCAGGCTACTTTGGGTTTGAATAGACATCGGCAGTTCATTGAGAGAACATTCATGGTTGATTACCATTAGAGCAAAATTCAGATTTGGAAGTTCTAAAAGTCTGCTAATTGAAGATTTAGAAACTTGAACTATACAAACCTGATCAAACAACACAACCAAAGCAAATTTATCAAGTGTATATTTTAATGATTTTGCTGATTGAATGTTGACACAAGCTTAGGGAAAGTAGTAACAACCATGGCAGCTCATCCTTGTTAAGGTCTTATCAGATTCACAGATGTTTCTGGATGCTGAGCACAGGTAATTTCAGGAACCTATTGAAAAAAAATCAGTGGAAGCGCAGTAGGATCAAAGTTGTAATTCAACCTAGCTCAAGTGTTTTTCTTTTTATCTAGTCTTTTTGTTGTTTTTTAGGTATTATTTTGTATATTGTTTTTAATCATGTTTGACTTTTTTGTCCTTGTTGTGTTTTATTTATTTAATATGATGTTGTGCATTAATGATTTTGTAATTTTTGTATTATGTTAGTATTGTATGAATTTGTTTTCTTTGTTTGCTGCTGTGTTCACTTTATGTGGAACCTCAGGAGGTAGAACCACTTAACAATAGTATTTATGGAAAAGCAGCAAATAAAGGACAAGTTTGATATTTTTCATGCCAAAGTTTACCACACAAAATTGTGTTCTTTTAAGTTAAGCATTTTCTATAAATATAAACATATCTTTCTGCAAAGTTTTTGATATAAGAAAACGTTCTTGAAGTGTGTTTGTGAATAACAAAAGGGATCTCAAAATAATAATTTAATTGTATATACCTTGTACTATTTCTCTTGTTGTAATTATACTTTTTTTATTCACTTGTAGGAGTTCTCATATGAATACAGAAGTAAATTAAAACAAAACCAACCATGCGACTTGAAAAGGTTGCTGTGATTTGGTCTTTCATAAGGAAATTACAATCCGGGAGTGAAAGACTATTGAGGAAGAAGTCAAACCTGTTCCACCAAAGCATAATGACTTTTTATTTCTTGATTTGAAAATGAAATGAGATCCAAAACAAAGAATGTACTGGGGTAAAAAAACAACGAGACAAACTAGTCTTTCACCAAGCCAGAAACATGAGGCAAGAATCACAGTTACAAGCCAGAGAATAAATCAGAAAAGCGAGAACAAAAAATACCAAGAAGCGCACTTTTAGTCTTTTAGAATTATCAAAAAATGGATACCAAAATGGCGCCTAATATGACCTTATATAAAGTTGTAGCAGTGACATCACATGAGTGTGGTTCTGAAGTACTGGAGTACTCTTGGAGGTTGTCTCATCAATGGTCAACGTAAAACTCAAAATAATGACACATGAACATCAAAATGCAAAATGGGAATGGAATAAGATTTTAAAATATTTCAACTTTTTCAAGAATTAAGATACTGCAAAATAAATATTTGTATCAAATTCCTCTGAAACTCCTCCCAGAATAACCATCAAGAAGTCCCAGGAGCTCCTCAGGAAAGCAAATAAAAATTAATAAAAAAAAAACCAATCATAATAAAAAGCTGAGATGGCATGCACAGCTGATCTTCATTTAAAATGACTGACTCTCATAATGGTGATTCTCTGTTCAAAAATGACGTATAAACTCTTTGACAATGTGTGTGTAATTGCAAGGTGCAAATCAATACATGGCAACTTTCTTGGGCGTATTCGGTAAGTTTTCATGACTTTTATTTTCTGGTGATGTGCCATACCCCCATTAGTCTCTATTGCAAAGATAGTTTTTAAAATTTTAAAATAACTTTAATGCCTATCTTTAGAAGACTATTTTTTGTGACAAAGGCATATATGTTTATAAA
Organism: Erpetoichthys calabaricus; assembly: GCF_900747795.2. Classification (NCBI taxonomy): domain Eukaryota; kingdom Metazoa; phylum Chordata; class Cladistia; order Polypteriformes; family Polypteridae; genus Erpetoichthys; species Erpetoichthys calabaricus. The sequence goes on from NC_041398.2 coordinate 185,473,637, forward strand.
GAAATAATTCTGACTTCAAAAATACAGAACTTATACTTTAATAGTGCTGCTTCAGCATTGAGATTGTTTATCCTGTCTATTTGATTGTGCTTTTTCTGTGTTTTTTGTTTTTTTTAGATTTCTTTTATTTAACACCCTGCTCTGGAATCAATCAAAACCTATGCAAACTGCATGTCTGGCTTGAGTGTTTTGTGGTAGCTGTCTCTGAGCTGTAGTAAAAAAGCCGTAAAAAATTGATTCTGCTATTTACTCAGTATTGATATGCAGATTCCAGGTTGGTTATTGTTCACTAAGATTAATAATTTGTTCTTTTTTTTTCTTATTTCAAGAAATGTGCCAGTTAGCCAATGGTCCTCAGGTTTGACCCTGTAGAGCAACAGTGGCTGCAGGTTTTTGTTCCAATACATTTGCATAATTAGAGATCAATCTTTGCCTATTAATGGAATTTGTTATTTTGTTTTATGGCCTGTTAGTGCTTTTATTCTGCTCTGTTGAGTAATTCTTGTAGATTTTCCATTCTGAAGATACAATTTAAATGATTTGCAGCCTAAAGCAGATTAATAATCCTCAGTCTTCCACTTTTTACTTTAACATTTCTTTTTAATTATTTTCTGAAAATAGATGCTTTTTAACAAAAACATGCAAGTGTTAATAGGATCAAGTTAGATAATAAATATGGAGGAATGCTTTGGACTAAATAAATAAATATATATATATTGTAAAATGTGGCAATAAATAAATAATGACAAAATGATATCCATCCATTTTCCAACCCGCTGAATCCGAACACAGGGTCACGGGGGTCTGCTGGAGCCAATCCCAGCCAACACAGGGCACAAGGCAGGGAACCAATCCTGGGCAGGGTGCCAACCCACCACAGGAAACACACAAACACACCCACACACCAAGCACACACTAGGGCCAATTTAGAATCGCCAATCCACCTAACCGGCATGTCTTTGGGAGGAAACCGGAGCGCCCGGAGGAAACCCACGCAGACACGGGGAGAACATGCAAACTCCACGCAGGGCGGACCCGGGTCCCCAGATCTCCCAACTGCGAGGCAGCAGCGCTACCCACTGCGCCACCGTGCCGCCACAAAATGATATGTGGGGTAAAATAATGTAGCACAAAATATACAAATATTTTGTTGTTTATTTCTTTATGTATTTATTTAATTATTTCTTAATTTATTTATTTCAGTGACACTGCATACAACATGGAATAAACCTTGAAGTGAAAACAAAGTTGAGATTGTGGGCCTTAGAGTTAGTAGTGTTAGTATTTTGATTGTAGAACCATCAGTAGAATTAATGTACCGGTAAATCAGTAGTGAATGTAAATCTTTGGCCAGTAGAATGTAAGAAAACCTTAAATGATTTCAGAGCATCTTGAATTCATTTAGTAATTTTGGGAAAACTATTAATTGACTCATATCTGCCACATATGCACACATTCATAAATCTGAGTTTGTACTTTGCTTGCTTTGAGAAAAGGTTGAATCGCTGGTTCCTTTGCCATTTGCATCTCATTGTTAATTAGCAGCAGGCAGTGCTTCAAATGGGCCGGTGTTTGTTGTGTATCGTTTCACATAGCACATATCTGAAAGCCGCCCCCTCCACAACACGCATTGAATGAATCTCAGTGTATTGTGCCGCTCAGCACTCCATGGACTCCCCCTACGTTTTCCTCAATCAACTTATATTGTATCACACAACTGCAAAACTCCAAGAGGCAACACACCCTTGCTCCCAGTACTCGATCTAATGTTAGTGGATTATGGAAATCAAAGCTTCTGCACACATAGACTACTGGCACATACATGTATCCAGCTCAGGCACTGACAGCTGGTCAAAAAAACAAGAAGCAATTAATAACAGTGAATGCTGATGTTGAAGACTAAGAAGAAGCAATTAAAGGCTGGAGATTTTTATACAGGGAGTTAACCAAAACAAATCACAGTAATATTTTGTGAGCGATACTTAGTTCAGCAGCAATAATTGGCTTCTAATTAAGAAAGTGAGTTGAAACAAAACAAAAACCTGAAATCACAGTGGCCCTCCAGTACTGAACTGGAGGACTACTGTAGTAGACCATACAATTGAGTACTGTTACAACTGATCTCAAAAAGTGTATAACATAACACAATATTCTTAAACCCACTTAATCTAATTCGGGGCTGTGGAGGGCAGAGCTTATGCCAGCAGCACTGAGTGAAAGAACCATCCCAACACAAGCTGCCAGTTCATCACAGGTCATCTCAAAAGTTTGATATTTAACAAATATTTTTGTTAAACTTGACTTAAGACATTCCTAATTATTAAGTCGTTAAAAAATCTTTAATGCCAGCCCACAATATTTTTATCATGTTATTTTGCATTCAACATCGATCAGTCTTTATAGCTGAGACATTCTTAATGATTGTAATGGTTTTCTGATTACTGATTTTGCTACCATGATCACTCAGTACTTCACAGAAACTAGGATCAGGTCCTCAATCAATAGCAGTTCTATAATAATTCTATAATAAGGTGACGACACAAATGGGAATTTAATTAGCATGAAGCCATGATGCATCAATGATTTACAAAAACTGAATAGTTACAGATTAACTTGCTCTGCCATGACCTGAAAAGAACAAATGGGAATAAACAGTCTTCATCCTAATAGTTTTGCAATGTATTACATTGACTGGGTGAGTGGTTTGCTAATATTCTGATGAAGTGTGGAAGCAAGATGTGGCTGCAACTACTGAAAAATGTCCTTCATAAAGGGCCTAAGGGCCAAACATTTAGAAATATCTTGAAATGTATTAAAAAAAATTTTGGTGCTACTTATGAAGTAGATGGCATGCTTATTCAGAGTAAAAACAGGCTTCTGGAAACTACTGTATACACATCCAGAACAGTGCTATGGGCCAAAATGTAAAATATATAAAAGTGAAAAAAAAATAAGCAAAAGAAAAAAAATACAAAGTATAAAACTAAAAAAACCCTCTGCTCTGTTCTAGGCATCCATCCCTCAATGGGTCTTGCACCCTTCTCTACTCAACAACCCTTGTCTACTTCAAAGTACTAGCAGAGCACTCTTCTTTACACTTCACACTCTTTTCCCTTTCTGTCTCTCTATTTATCTTTTCCTGTTCATCTACCAGCACAACCTGTTATGATAATCTGGAGGAGACCATTTGCTCAGAGGAGCAAACAAAAAAGACAAGGGGATGGAAAGAACAAATAGGCTTTAGCAAAGGTGTTAATAAAGGCAACAAAGCAGGTGGGCAGATTCATTAGAGGTGATCATGAATGCCAAGGCACTAAACCAGAATCAATGACCAAAATAATATTGCTATAGTCAAGAGCTAACTTGTTTTAATTATGTCCAAATAATGTTTATCTTAGTCCTTTATTTTTAAAAATGAAGAATTTGTAGTCAGCCATCTTATATACGCAGGATGAAATCACGTACCACATCATTTTCAATAATATTCCTGCAGCTGACCATACCAAAACAAGAAACAAAATGATGCCATCAGAATAATGATACCTATGATAAATAAAAAAAAGACAAGACTGAAAAGTCTAAAAGTGAAACTAGCTGAATTTCAGGATGCCTAAACACAGATTTATTACTGAACCTTTTCACCAAACCTATTCCTGGTTCAAAATCCATGGTCATCTCTACCATGATGCAGCTTTACATACATTGTAAGAGTCCTTGCACCTCTTAGTCTTTACTTATCCTTAACAGATAGAGGCTCCAATTCAGCATCTTGGCTGCCCATTTCCTACAACAAATGACAAATTTACTGTTGCTCTAACTCAAGGACTATGTGCTGTCTCTAGCAGTAAGGTGAGAGAATACAAATCTGTGGTAATTCCTTTCTAATCCTGCTACTAAAGCCAAAACTTGTCTCTAGTTTTCCAGCAAGTAGCCATTTCATGCATTCTGTCATTCAGCAGGTCTTCCATCCTCATCCATGTTTTCCGGGCCTCAATCCCTTTCTGATAAGAGGGTGAGGCATCCCTAGCATCCACTGGGTTGCCTTACCTCTAGAATGCTGGAGTGATATTGCACTGCTGCTGTTACCTGTTACCCTTTGTGAAAGGATCAGACTCGACACACTTAAAAAAGTTTGGGGCAGCCACCCGTATATTATCCCTGACTGCAAAGGGTTTGATTTTGTAGACATTTGTGTCTCTGTTGGAGTCCAGACATGAACTGTTTGAGGTATGGGAAGATGGCGGTTTTAACTGATAAGACCAGAAGTGACATAGGGGAACTGGAAGTGACCTTCTGCTGACGTCATCGTAGGCACCAGAACCGGAAGTGGCGTTAGCCTGGGCATTGGGACTGGGAGTGATGTCAGCCTATGTGCCAGAACCAGAAGTGACATCAGCCTTGGTGCTGGACCGGGAAGTTGTGTCCACCTAGGTGCCGGAACTGGAAGACACATCAGCTTAGGTGCCAGAACCGGAAGTGACATCTTTAGCAATGAGTCAGACAGGTTTTTCTGCAGCTGATCTGCAGAGATAACAGGAGAAGGTTTATTGCACCCTGCCACCCCCTGGCCTGGTGTAGAATGACCTTCGCTTGGTCCATACAACGTCCTCCTACTCTCACGTGTGTGACACCTTCTAGAACATTCCAGCTGGTGTGCTGTACTTACCACCACCTGGCACCTCCTTCTTTCCCTCACTTGCAGATCCGTTTCATGCCAGCATATTTTCTCACTCTCTTTATCCTTTTGTATTATGTAAAAGGTAAAAGACCCTTCCCTTTGCCATCATAGTAGTGCCCGTCTCCTGGAAACTTTCTAACAGCTTGGCAAACTAATAAAAACAGCACCATATGTTTTTAAATTTAAATCTACCATTGTGCTAAATGATCACTTCACATTTTTATTCTTGTATGTCAACTTCTCCATCTGAAAGATTACCATATTGCAGTCCCCTACCAATTAAGTTAATTTTATTAATGTGCACAAGCTTTAAATATACGTTCATTATTTGTGACATTTAATGTCGTAGTAATTTTGCACTAAGACATTTTCCTCTTTATTGAAACATTTTGTGCTCTGCGGAAATGGTTTAGAATATCAATTAGTTAAACCACTCAGTATACAAAGTGTTTAAAAGCACATTGAAAAAAAGACACAACAGCCTCTAGGAGTTCAATATCCCCCTTATAATTGGTCTACAACTCACCCAAAGGTCATTATAGCTTTTTCTTATACAAATTATTTCCCCATTGTGAAATGCTGTATGGGAAGATTTGATGTATTTGTTAGCAGAATAAAATAGCAGTGCTAAGTGACAAGCATTTCTGCTGTGTGCCATTGTTCTCCTCGAAGGTTCCTAGGTTACAAGGCAAAGAGACTGTAGTCACTGAGTATCCACTGTTTAAAAAGAGTCTCACAGTCTGGAATTATCTCTGTTAAACATTACCACGCAGCACTTGGACCTGCTCACTCACAGGCCCAATCATGGCCTGCACAAAATTTCTAGCCTGACACTGACAATGCTGCTTAAAATGCTTTGACAGTTTCCATGCCAATATAAAAATTCATCCTAATTTTTGGTGGAGTTCTAGGTTTTTAAGGCATTTTAGCAATTTCACTCTGGATGACAAGGCAGGGGCACAAATTGAATGAATTTCTCAGCTGGCAAATAATTAAATTCAAATAAAACTGACAAATTCAATGAAATTTTGAGTGGAGTTCATGCAGATTAACAACATATAAAGTTGTAATGTATGCTGGGTAGATGTATAAAATAGATAGATAGATAGATAGATAGATAGATAGATAGATAGATAGATAGATAGATAGATAGATAGATAGATAGATAGATAGATAGATAGATAGATAGATAGATACTTTATTAATCCCCAAGGGGAAATTCACATAATCCAGCAGCAGCATACTGAAATACATTGTTAATAATATCTAATATCCACAAGGCAGTAGCTTGCACAGAGTATCACGGGGCACATTTGGGAGGAAACTAGAATACCTGGAGACATCATAAGGAAACTGTGAAGACTGACATTCATTTGTGCTGTTCACAAATAATACCTTTACATAAATCATTTTTTAATGTATATATTTCCTCTCTATTCACAGAAATAAAATGAAATAATATTCCCAAACCCAGTTACTCCAATTTAGTGTCATGGGGGTTGGAGACTTTCCTGGCTGCATCAAGTGCTAGGCAGGAATCAGCCCTAGACAGGGGATCAGTCTGTCACTGGGCACAAGAAAATGACATTTTGAAAAATAAATTTTTATGTAAATGTAATTCCAACTGTTCCAATTATAAGGATATATATATAGACAAGCCCAAATATGTACCCATAATTTATCACCACGTTCAACTGTTTGCTATGCTACAGAATCCAACTAATAATGGAATCTTTTTAACCCTGTGCATAACCCTTTATGCATGTTTAAGTATATACCCCTGGCACTGGCAAACCTCAATGACAGACTGGCATAATCTATACTGTATATGCAAATACTGTATTTTATCTGGTGCTTTCAGTGATTTTTGCACACTTTATTTATTTACAAAAACTATAGAGCAGTATATTTTGGAGAACATTAAAGATACATGGCTGTTAAGGAATGTCCTCTATTCAATGGCTAGGGTGATGTTCTTCTGGCATCTGTGGTTCAGCTACTACTACGAATCCCCATTTAATTATCCAGCACCCATAAAACATGTTTTTTTTTTCAGGAAGTCCAAGGAATTGTATTTCTTTGTAATTAAAACACACTCTTTGCTCTTCCTTTCTCTTAACACACAAACTTCACCACCCTGTCTGCAATTTCCAAGGTATTTCCCCACATTCCATGGGATATTGAAGAGTCCTGTTAACCAAGTCAGCCCTACAGTACACAGTGCTCTCTAAATTTCCTAAATGTTTTCTGCATTTTAACAATATTCACAGTTGAGGTTATGGCCTGCTTCACCATGCTGGGCAGTCCAGTTACTTCTCTTGAGTCATCACATAGTTTGTTTAGTCTACTTTAGTTGGTTTATTTTTGGAATGTAACAAAGACAGCAGCTACCATCTGCCATGCCTGTTGGTCTCTCCTTCTGAAATCCGAAGATCCTTTATAACAGTGTATGGAAGGTTCCTTCCTTTAATCCATCAACTTCCCTCACCACTGGAATCCAGTTCCTTGCTATAAACTCCACTATTAATATCTCCAGTTTCCATATAATAATACTTATCATTCTATCTTTTGCATATGCCTTTACTTAATGTAATTTACAAGATTAGGAGAAATTGCAATTGTTTATATAGTTTTATTAGCAGATTGACATAGTCCGGTAAAGTGACTTGCTTAAGTTTGTGGTTTATAGTATTGATTTTCCACTACCAGTCCTCTGGTACATTAATGAGCAATCTCCTGCTCAAACATTTTTCTTAATGTGGATTGTGTGACTACCACAGAAATACTATAACAATTCATCACTCAGATTCAGATTGGGTAAGCTGTTTATCTCAATAATGTCTCTTCTTGTATATACTGTATAATCATTGGCATTTCTCAGTAGCACTACAGGTTGAACAGGCAGTTCCTTTTCAGGCATCGACAACCACTGTCCCTACAAGGATACAATATGTAGAACCATTTTACTTGTGTATACACAGAAACAATAATCACATTCAACTTCCTTAGCCTAAGATCATACAGAAGCAACAAAACTAAAAATTAATGAAAATGTTTGGGAAATAGAAAATTAAACTAAATTAAAGTAAATAAATATTTTATTTAATTTACTGAGTTGTTGTACAAAAATAAATACAAAGAATGCCTCATAGAGAGGTAAAAGCAATACCTGTTTTTAAAAATTTCACCATTGAATAATATTATTTTGCAGGCAATGGACAGGCATTACAAGTACTTCTAGAACCGCCTAATGCCCAACTGGATTATGTGTAATAAGGAGACAGGACAATACACAAGTTAGATGTAATTAAGGAAGTAGATACATTGAAGATTAACAAAGCCTTAGGATAATGTAACAGTCTCTGTGCTGCTTCATCCATTTCAGGGTTCAGAAGTTACAGGACCAATCCCAGCTGCACTGGGGACAAAGCAGGAACCAGCTCCAGACAGTGTATTAGTCACATACAGAGCTAATAAAACATACCCCACATTCACAATAATCAATTCCACTTCATTTGGAATCACTCATTGGTGTGGGAGAGGAAAACTCTAGAAAAACCAAGAAAGGGAGAACATTCAAACACCACATGATTAGTGACCAGACATGCGATTCAAACCCAGGACTGGATCCATGGTGCAGCAGAATTAATCACTGTGCCACCACATGATATCAAGTATGTATCTAATGGAATTGTACCAGAATATCTGAAACAATAAAAATGTTATTTATTACAACATGCTCCAGCAACCATTTCTGATGTACCTGATGATTTAAACATTACTCATGTTCACAAGGTGGGTGACAAAATAGATCCCAGCAATTATACAATAATACGTCTTACCTTTATGCCATGAAAAACAATCATAACTGCTATAAGAAATACATTTCCACCCTTATTTTACCCTAATTATATTCTAAATGTGAGAAATGATGGGTTCTTATTCCACCAAACTACTCTGTTAGATGTGTAAAAATTGACATAGTCAAAGTCAGCTATTTTCCAACCCGCTACATCCTAACACAGGGTCATGGGGGTCTGCTGGAGGCAATCCCAGCCAACACAGGGCACAAGGCAGGAACAAACCCGGGCAGGGCACCAGCCCACCGCAGGACACACACACACCAAGCACACACTAGGGACAATTTAGGATCACCAATGCACCTAACCTGCATGTCTTTGGACAGTGGGAGGAAACCCACGCAAACACAGGGAGAACATGCAAACTCCACACAGGGAGGACCTGGGAAGCGAACCCAGGTCTCCTAACTGCGAGGCAGCAGCACTACTCACTGCGCCGCAGCATTAATCAAAGTATACAACATAATTAACTTTCAGAAAGCTTTTAATACAGGTCTGCACTGTAGATTAATTGTGAGGCATGAAGCCAATGGCATTTGAGGTAATTTACAAAAATTAATTTCAAGTTGGTTTTAACAGGCTGGAGGAGGTAAGGAGTACACATGGGACAAGGGGCCTGTTCATTGACTTTTATTATTTCTAATTTATATAATGATATCAACTTTGATATAGTTAGTAAACCTATGAAATTTGCAGATGACAGCATACCCGAAGGGGTAGCATATACTGTACCATGTAGGTCATAAAAGTTATTCAGAAAGACCTGGACGATCTGTCGAACTGAGCAAACACTTGGAAAATGATGTTAAAAGTAGAAAACTTTGAATTGCTGAACATCCACTACCAGTCAAATGTTTTGACACACACAGGATATTTTATTTTTGATAGAAATTGACATTTTTTTATATCAAGATACCAACAAAATACCAAAATATTTTAAAATACAGCCAAGAAATTACTAATGTTGCTAATAGCTACTACTGCTTGAAATTACTGTTTTTTAATTTATTATTCATGTATCACTGCAAAGCCTCATTTTCAGCAGCCATTCATTGTGTGTCCTAATAGTGAACTCTCTTAGCTCATCCTTAATTAGTCATTTTGAATTCTAATTGGTTATTAGGGAAACATTTGTAACTGCATTAGTACAAATGAAACCTGTTATTCTGTTTACTTGGGTTGTATTCCTTATATTCAGTTTTGGGTTCAAAAATGAAAACTGAAACAGCTTTCTCAAGAAACATGTGAGGTTTTTTTTTCTTTTCAGAATGAAAGTTATTCATTATGACAGATTGCCAAGAATCTGACAAAGGTGTCTATTACTGCCTTATGAAATAAGCACAAACTGGATCTAACCAGGACAGAAAAAGAAGGAAAGACCCTGATGTGCAACTGAATAAGAGGATAAGAACATAACAATGTGGAGTTTGAGAAACAAATGCCTTACAGGTCCTTAGTTGGCTTCTTCTTTAAATAGTATATGCCAAATACCAGTGTCGTCTGCAACAGTGAAAAGACAACTGCAGGATTCTGGCCTAAAAGACAGAGAAAGTAAACAGCAAATGCAAAGAAACTGTTAAAATGGGCAAGAGAACACAGACATTGAACGGAAGATGACTATCCTGTGGTCAGTATTCTGGAGTCATCTTTTCTCTGTTGCAGACAACACTAGTTGTGGACTGTTTTTTTTTTAAAGAAGAAGCCAAGTGAGGACCTGTAAGGTGTTTATTCCTTAAACTACCAACTCTGACGTCCTTATCGTCTTATGCAGTTGTGCACCAAAGCCTTCCTTTCTTTTACTATCCTGGTTAGATCCCATTCTGCCAGTAACAGACACTTTTGCATGAAATCTCTTGGCAATTTGTCACATGGAATAACCTTTTTAATGCAAAAATATATATATACTTGAGAAAGCAGTTTCTGTCTGGCAATGTTTGAACTCAGAATTGAACTTTAGGAATGCCAGTTGTGACGGACAGCCGGGTCCCATGCCCGGCAGGGACGCCCCTGCTACATCTATTCCGGGGGAGCAACCATGAGCAGCTCAATACCTCCCCCGGGACGCTTGGTGGCAGCCTCCCTGGCGGACGGTGATCGCCCAACCTGTCGCATGGCTCCATGGGAGATGGAGTCTTCCACAGCCTGGTTGGGAGCTTGGATGGCCACTAGGGGGAGCTGCATGGAGTCAACAGCCCGGCTGGAAGAATCTTCAGCCCCACCCGGAAGTGCAATTAGGACCAGGTTGTCAAGCACCTGAAACGCTTCCGGGTGGGCTATAAAAAGGGCCAGCCACCACCACTTGAGAGCGAGAGTCAGGAGGAGGAGGACTAAGCATGAGGATGAGGATGAGGATGAGGATGAGGATGAGGATGAGGATGAGGATGAGGATGAGGAGGAGTGGTGGTTGTGAAGGAGAAAGGATTAAGGATTGTTGGTGTTGGTTAAGTGCTCTATGGACTGTGTATTGCCCGTGGGTCACGGGGAAGACATGCGCCCATGTGTGAAGAAAAATAAAGTCTCTTGTTATTTGGTACGTGCCTCTGTGTCCATCTGTGTTGGGTCCGGCGCCTATATAGCGCCTCTGTTACACAGTACATTGCAACCCAAGTGAACAGGTTTCAGCACTGCTAATGCAATTACTGTACGTACAAAGGTTTCTCTAATACAACTTATTTACAATACAACTTACGTTATGAATAGAGCTCTTCACTGTGTGCCGGCAGAGAGCGCTGTGAACAATTCTCAGTTAATATACAAGTATAGGTCACACTATTTACTAAATACAGAATTGGAATACATATAACTACAGATTTTTTAAAACACACACAGAACAAGGTAGAAACTGATTAAACATAAGTGAAAATCAATAATATCTGCCTATTAATTAATTGATGAATTATGGCATGTTGACAACAGTGAGGATTAAAATTGTAAAAGAGAATATTAAAAACAAAGTCAAAGTCCTGGAGACCTCTTCCCCTGGTATTTTCTATAATGGAGTCTGCGTTGGCCATCCCATCTGATGAAAGAATCTTTCCATCCACTGATTCCAATGCTCCTTTATCCAAGTCAGTGCCGTCTTAATAGCATCATAGGCCCCCAGGCACAGTAGTGCTCTGGGGCCCCTGTTTTGACAGCAAAACAGAAACATACATAGGTATCAGAAACATCATGGGCCCCTATGGTCCTAAGGTGCCCAGCCAGTGCCCATTGTGCTCATACGTTAAGACGGCCCTGATCCAAGATGACTTTTCCATACGCAGGAGAGCAGCCTGGCAGTAGAGCAGTGGCACTAAGTGCTACATCCAGATACCAGGAAGAGAAACAGAACTGAGGAGGGTTAGCGACAGTTTAAAATATTGTGATACTTACAAATGCTAACAATGTGCATTTAAAATGACAAATTAAGGATAACTTAAAGAATCTGACCGTTAGGATAATGATGGAATGGTTTGTGAAAATGGGACTTTGCTGTCATACATGAATAATAAATTAAAAACAAGTCATTTGCAGAAGTAATAGCCATTAGCAACACTAGAAACGTCTTGACTGTATTTTAAAATTAATTTAACAGTATCTTGATACAAAAGAGATGTCAAAATCTATCAAAAACATGAAAATGTCTAGGTGTGTCCAAACGTTTGACTGGTAGTGCCAGGTACAGGAAACATTAATTATAAATATAAAGTAAGTTTCACTGACCTACAGGACGCAACATATGAAAACAATGTAAGAGTTTTAGTTGAAGCATTAGTTTCATTGTAATACTGTAAAGAAGCAATTAAAAAAAATTGTATAAACATTTGCATATAAAATTAGGTGGGTTATAATACAATGCAAATGGAGTTCTCGTTTATGAATTCAGAGAAACTTAATACAAATATTAATGTGGATATATAACACGTAAGCGAGACTGAGGTGGACAGGCAGCTGTAAAGTTTCTACAATTACATCACATACCTTTTTTAACAAGAAATTTAAACAAAAGTTTGGAGCATTTTTTCATTTTATGATACCAAGATAAACAAAATTCCCTATAGATAAACCTGATAATATAATATTAACCATAACCATATAAATCACAGCACGTTAGATTTAACTATTTTAACAGAGAAACCTAAACAGGTTTATCCAAAAACCTGGGAACCAATGTTAGCAGGCTTTTGTCGTCGCTCAAAGTGCGGGTAGTTAAAGGTGATACACAAGCTGGATCGAAGTGCTCACGCAAAAGTGTTTTTACGTGGGGGCGTCAAGTATCCTCTGTGGCTTTATGTCAGATTGTATGAAATGGGAAAAGAGTCTTAAAAGTTTTTTTACAATTATTTTAGTCGTCTCGTTATGTATTAAAGCGTATAAAATCATATGTGTACGTATTAATAAAGAAGAGTGCTTTAAAACTGCTTATCTGCACAAATATCTAAAGCAGGCAGCGAGTACATAAAACTAAAGAAAAAGCTGCCAGCTACTACGTATCTCCCCTTCCCTGTGAATGGACAGCTCTTGGAAAGCAGGCGAATCTGTCTTCCTTCTCCTCCTTTTCCCCCTCCTACTCGGCGGCCGCCTCCTCCCACCAGCGGGGAGCCGAGTAGAACTTCTCTCGGCGCGGTGGGTTTTATTTCTCGTCACGCCGTGCGTGTGAGTCGTTACTGCCACTCAGATGCGATTTGATTACTTTTTTCAAGCAGAAAACTTTCACTGAAACACAACCATGGTTGTTCGTGTGCTGTTTCGTGCTGTCATCATGGGACCCCCAGGCTCGGGGAAGGGTACGGTGTCGGACCGGATCGTGAAAAGTTTTGGTTTAAAACATCTGTCCAGCGGAGACGTCCTGCGGGCAAATATGAAGTCCCAGTCAGGTAAGCAGATAAGATCGCTGCCGTCTGAAAGTTGTTGGTTTTACGGACACGTTTCATATGCGGGTCCAAACTGTCTATGGGCTCACCAGATGGAGAATTCAGCAGGGTCACCCATGGGCTGCCAGCATCTGTTCAGTGAAACTGAACCGTCTGCTTGGATTTTGCTGCTCTTTCAATAACTACAATCAGTGGATCCATAAAGCGCATCTTCTTGTCGTCCTTAACATTAATCGCCTTGTTGGTCGCAAGTGTAGCTGGGGCTCTCACTACACAAAAGTGCGCAGTACTTTGTTTGTATGGGGGAGGGGGGGGGGATTACATATGGGAAATGTAGATAAGTCAGCAGCTCAAGTTTCAATAATTTCTTTTCCTACTAGCGATCATCAGGCTCATAGGCCAAAACCACATTCGCAATATTTGCTTATTTATCTCATTTTCTACATTCAGTTGGAAAGGGGGTGTAGGGTGGTACACAGCTGATTAAACAAGAGATCATATCAGAGTGAGCTCGCGCACGTAGCCTGACCAGACACGAGATCAGGACCCCCATGATCGCGGGGTAGTCGAGGCAGACCGTGTGTTGTGTACTCTGACAAATGTGACACCTCATGTCATCAATTTGCTTATATTCTGAGTTGGTCAAACTTTAACATGCCTTGCAAGAAGCAGTTAGTCCTTGCAGTTTCTGTTAATGCGGAGGAAAAAGAGTTAACCTAGCTACTTTTGATTGTGTTCCCATCATATAAAACATGCACAACAGGAAAAAAGATTTTGCTAAGTATTTTACAGATATGGTCATCAATTTTCAGTTATTTTCATTTTCAAATCTGTCTTTCACCACTTATTGTAGTATTGCTAGGTTTAACAAGCACTGGGATCTTGGCCCTAAAGTCCCGGGTACGTTTTCCTAGATTTAAATGAGTTCTTTTGCTTTTGAGAGAGTGTAGTCCTACATTGCCTCGGTTTCTCTGCTTTTGTTCACAATTAACAGAGCATAAAAGGGGCTCTTTCTCACTTGGCTAAATAGTACATTGTTTTCTGTCCATTTGAAGTGTTACTGGGTCACACACCAAAATTAAGAACAAGACTGGCATCAGCATGGTAAAGGATGCCAGTCCATCAAAGCATAATTTTGTACTCAACCGTGTTGTTTCTCACTTGGCCAATTTGATACAGCAGCTGTCGGTTTACCTGATATATTTTATGTGCGGCAGGGTAAAAGTTGACACTATCTTAGTTTCCGGAGACGAGAGTTTGAATCTAGGGCCTGGTTGGTGCTGATGTGCAGTGTGCATGTTCTTGAAGTGTTTGGGAAACTGATGAATCTTAATTGTTCTTGTACAAGGGAGCACAGTTTTCTGTGTGGTTGTACCCTCCTGTGGGATAGCAGCACATCCATAGTTTGATCCTACCTTGTACACAATACTGTTGACTCTGCCAACCTACATAAATTAGATCATGTGGTTACAGTACATACTTTACCAACCTGCATAAATCAGATCATGTGGTTACAGTATGTATAATGAATGAAATTAACATCTGTTGGAATATGAGGTAAAAACAGAGAGTTCAATATCCACACATATTTTAAGTATCCAGCCCAAGAATGAGGCTTAAATTTGAGCTAAGAGGGAGAATTGTTAACCACTGCAGAAGCATGATACAGTGGTGCGTGCTCTTGTGTCTCAGCTGCAACCTGTACGAACCAGTCAGTCCTCATGAATATTGCCCCTTTTTATGTTAAGTACCAATGCAAGAAGCTTTACATAGCTACATAACATGACCGGGAGAAATGTCATATAAATCACAGAACTTAATTGGCTTGATAAAAATAGGGTACACCGGGGATAAACTTCCTGAATACACAACCCAGCTGATCCACTTTCTCCTGCTTAACTCTCGGACTGAGACAGCTGGGTCAGATGTCAGGACTTGTCCAAGCTTGAGACTTTCCAATGCAATATATAGGAGGAATCTATGTAAATCTGAAGAACAGAAAGACTAAAGGACTGTAACTGTTTTTTTTGTTGTGTGTGATATTCATTTTGTACTTATCCAGTGTTGTTATATTTCAATTAATATAATTAATTCCATTTTGTCTTAGCTGTGTTTGTAGCCTTTTTTGTGCATGCGATAGGCTCTGGTTTTACATAGTCCTTTACTGGAATAAACATTCCACG
This sequence comes from Erpetoichthys calabaricus, assembly GCF_900747795.2. Taxonomy (NCBI): domain Eukaryota; kingdom Metazoa; phylum Chordata; class Cladistia; order Polypteriformes; family Polypteridae; genus Erpetoichthys; species Erpetoichthys calabaricus. Next base: position 185,489,211 of record NC_041398.2, read on the forward strand.
GATATGGATTGTTTTTAATGCTTGACAGTGCTTTGTTATACCAAAAATGGTGTTTTGGACCTATAAAATGATACCAACCAACCCAAATGAATCAGAAAGTGATTTTTTCAGCAGTTGATTGATAATAGTAAAAGACAAGAGGCAAAAGAATAGGTCAATATATAAAGGCAGACAGTCACTTTGTTTTAAGTACAAATAGTTCTATAAAGTAGCCAGCCTAATTATTTTTCCATGTAACATTATGTATCTATCATGTAATTTTATCAATCCATTTACTGAGCTTGCCTAATCTATCTTAAGTGTCACATGGTTCTAGAGCTGATTTGCCATACAAACTCTTTTAACAGGAGTTCTTAGGCTGATTTTAAATACACATTGTTTTTTGCACACCTGCACCTTTCTAATTGATCATTATTGTGAATGCAAGATATATGCAAATAAATCATTTTGTGCTATATTTTTGTGACTCCTTAAATGTAATGCTATAAATTCTGAATTATTTGTCCACACAATGTGTTGATGCTGTTAGTTGTCGTTTGTCACTAATTCAGCAGAATTGTTCTTTTTATACTTGCCCACAGTAAAGCAAGCAAACATAATGTAATATCCTCGACCCCACTTAATCCAGTTTATAGCTGTGGGGAGCCAAAGCCTACCCTGGCAGCTCTAGTGCAAGCTAGGAACCAGCCCTGTCCTGTCTAGTATATGGTAGAGTCCCTGCATGCACACTTTAACTCACAGTCTCTGAGGGTCAATTGTAAATGAAGTCTGTAACTTGAAATCCCTAGAAAGTTAGTGAAATGCCTTAAAAGGCATGTCTTTGGGATGTGGGTGGAAAACCATATAAATGCACAAAGAATGTGCAGACTTCACATTGACAACAGCTAGGCACAGGATTTGAACTCCGAATACCAAATCTGTGAGGCGGCAGCACTACCCTCTGTGCCACACCAAACATATAATTACATCGACAACATACATTTCACAAAAAAGGATTCACTGCTGTCATGAATAAACGTTTACGTTTAGAATTCTTTCACTTTTGACATTCTTAACAGGCAAGGTCCAGGAGTGAAGCACAGACTCATATCTTTGGTTATCAGAATAGGTCCACCCAGGGAGTCTATAAGCATGCAGTGTTTCTGTAAGTGAATATTATGACATTATTGACAAGTCTGGGAGAACTTACACAGGAATCTTGACTAGAGACAGGCACAGGCAGACACATATTGCAACTGGGATAGCTCACAGAAGGATCCATGCATGTTCAGAGTAAGCAATTCATATGAAGCAGCAGCCAAAACAGTTGCAATTTGATGTTACAAAATCTCTCTGCTGGAATTTAGGGCTAAGACTCCTAGTTAAATCAAAGCACATGGTAGCCCACTTTCTCTGTAACCATGGCACTACCACTGCTTCAGTGACTGCTGAGCAGCAAATGCATTTTAGTCCTAAAAACTAGACACAATATGCAAAAGAAAACCAAAATGAAAAATTACTACCACAGTTAAGGTGAAGAAAACGTTACAGCTAAGGGTAAAATGTGAGAAAGGGCTCAAGTGAACAACATCTGACAAAACCTTTTCTAGTGTAACTGGTTCTTTTCTAACCTGAACTTTTCTGTATGCTTCTAGTTATTCTAGGGGTTTTTGCCATTTTTTTTCAAGCAAGTGAGTGAATTTTATGAACATCTTGTTCTTTTTAAAGAGTTTGATTTATATGTTGACTTATTTCGCAATATGTGGGGCAGGTTAACAGGAAGTAGAACTCCCTTGCTAACAGTTAGAACTTGACCTGTCCTCTGTGAGACCTGTATGAGTTCATAGCCAGCATTTCCACATTTCTAGCTTGTGTTGTGCTAATGGCTAGTCCTAGCATTCATGACTTTGCATAAAGTTAATAGACCTGTTATCTTGGGTACAGAATTTTGATCTGTTAATTTTTAACCAGACAGTTTTAAATGCCAAAATGAGGCCATTCACCCTGTATGGTATGAATGAATGTTTGTGTATCCAGTTTCTTAATCTTTTTTAAGGAAGCCTGCTCAAGTAAAAAATCTTTAAAAATGTATAGTTTGTAGTTTTATTTTTTTCCTTAATGTTTAAATGCCTGGGTTCGCTTCCCGGGTCCTCCCTGCGTGGAGTTTGCATGTTCTCCCCGTGTCTGCGTGGGTTTCCTCCGGGCGCTCCGGTTTCCTCCCACAGTCCAAAGACATGCTGGTTAGGTGGATTGGCGATTCTAAATTGGCCCTAGTGTGTGCTTGGTGTGTGGATGTGTTTGTGTGTGTCCTGCAGTGGGTTGGCACCCTGCCCAGGATTGGTTCCTGCCTTGTGCCCTGTGTTGGCTGGGATTGGCTCCAGCAGACCCCCGTGACCCTGTGTTCGGATTCAGCGGGTTGGAAAATGGATGGATGGATGGATGTTTAAATGACTGCTAAAATAATGTATTTTTGCAAGGTTTCTTCTGGGGTCTAATTAGAATCCCTTATAAGACATAGCATAATACAACTTTCACTGAGTGTAGGCACAAAGCTCTGCGAACAAAATCTCAGTATATACTAGAATTTTATTCTTGTGATTATGAATTATTTTTGGATTATTTAATGTATAGAGGATGCCATTCAGATTAAATATTTGAGCAAAATATTTAATAATCTGATTTTATAGGAAGTCTAATTCATCAAACTGTTCAGAAACATCCTGTCAGTGTGCCATTTGTGGATTGCACTAGTGAAGGCATGCATATGTATGTGTGTGTGGCTGCGTTTGTCTATGCTGTGATTCCTGCCACACTGGTATGGATAAGTGCCTAGGCATGGTTTTGCACCATTTCAACAGTACGTTTTTTTGAGGCTTTATTTAGTTTCTGACCTTTATACTGTTTGAGTTTTGGTATTGGGAGCATTATATGTTGATGGCATTATAAGGACAAATGTGGGAACTAGCCTCATGAGTGACATTAAGTGCTTTCCCGCCACACTAACTTTGTTCTCAGGAAACAATGAGCTCCTGTACAATGTAGGCCCTTGGGCAACTTGTGGTCCCTGGCCACTTTTGTGTGTTGCATTCCCACCACAGAAAAGGAATTGTCCCCTTTACAGAAAATATGTGACGTGCAAAGATGAGTGATGTGCCATACCCTTTCCATTTGTAAATGATTAATTTAACTGTACTGCAAAGGATATTCAGTGGCTTGGATATTTTCTTGCATCCATACACTGATTTGTACTTTGGCATTCACCTTCAGACAGAGTTGCTTGGAGTGGTCTTTTGTCTTCATTGTGTAGGTTAGGCCAAGTTACTGACTCCCCACGTGTAGAGCCTTCCAGATACAGGTGCATTTATACTATAATCAGCTGAAGCTCCTTGACTCTACACAGGTGATCGCCATTTCACTAATTATGTGAATTCTAATTGGCTGTACCAGTGATGATTTAGGTGTGCCATATTAAAGGGGGTTAATACTTATGTGATCAATTATTTTATGTTTTATGTCTGGTATTAATTTAGATCAATTTGCTGTGATCCGGTTTCACTTTGTCTTTTTTGTTAATCACTGTCAAAAAGGCAAATTAAATTCACTGATAATTCAATGTCGTATAGCAGTAAAATGTGAAAACGTTCAAGGGGGTGAATTCTTCTAATAGGCACTGTAGCTGTGCTTTACGAAGCAGTTCCATACTTTTGCTCCTGAGAAGCCACCTGTGTCTCACTGAACAACTGTCTGGCAGGGCTTGAAATTGGAGATAACTCTCTAATATAAGGCTACAATGTTACCTGATGGACTAGTAATTTTGGCTGTACAAATAACTAACAATGTTTACTTGTGAAGATCCACTATTGTTAGTATAAATCCTTTATGGAATTCTTAATGGGGCACATCGATTGGATTAGTATGAGAAATGTGCGCTTTCAAACCTCAGTAGCGACAAAAGTATGCAGGCCAAAGAATGAGTCTTATTGTTTGGTACTGAGCTACATGATGTAGCTCTATTGGTTTCACTTTGACAGTGCAGCTGTACAGCTACTTTTAACACCTCAATTTTTGCTTTCTTGTTGAGGTTATATGCCTTACTGTACCACTTTTGTAGATGCTTCTATGTAGCCTTTCTTTAAAATAGCTTGTGCTGTGGTGGAGATACTACAGTCTAATTCTTAGAGTTTATGAAGGACTGATTTTTAATCTTTAAGCTGTAGTATGGGAAATAAAGTTAATTTTAATTAAACAAAAAGTACCATATATTTTAAATGTAAAATCAGAATACAGTAGCATATGCTACAGTATATACAATTTAAGATTGATCAGGCCAAGTATGTATTTATCACAAAGAACATTATAGGTTAGGGCTGTCAAATTACCCAAAAAATGAGGTTTGAATATTTCAATTAAAAACAAGTAAATATATAGATATATTCAAACTTAAGTTAACGATTATGGGTATTACACGAACATTTGTATGTGTATTGTTACCAGAGTTATAAAAAGCACACTCAGGTGTGTCCTATAAAAGAGAAGGACCTGTCTTCAGTCTAGTAGTGGGTGAGCAAATATTGTTAGGATGCCGAGTCATAAAGAGAGAAAATACTGCAGCTATCAATTCAAAGTGTCACCTGAAAACAGCCATTCACAAAAATTTAGTTCTCTGTGTATACAAAAACCATGTGATCATAAAGAAAGTAGACCTGGACACACTTAGTACTGCCACTAATGCAGATATTAATCACAGAATAAATCACCCGTAATTGCTTAAACACACTAAATGCAGTTGTTATTTAATTTTTCCCGAGCTAAGCTGTTTGTTTTTGTGCTTTAGACCCAAAAACATGAGTTCGTTGTTCGTCTATTTTTTTTATATAAATTGAAGTATAGTGAGTCTGTTCATATTTCACAAATGAAGTAATGTACTAAATGTTACATTATAATGGTCATTAACTATTTAACTATTTTTGTTTAGGAGACATTTTTATTCACAGCAGCTTTCAAATTATGTTTAATGACTTTGACCAGGAAACTACTAAGTTAACAACTGATAAATAAGGAGCAAATCACAAGAGGTGTAGGATGTAGTTAGTTCAAGAAATTAAATAAAATAAAGAACATAGCTGGTGTAAGGTAGATGCTGTGTGTGGACCGACAAGATAAGCTTGTAGCATGGAGTTGAGTGCTGTAAGTGGGAGCCAGCCATCAAGGAATAACAGACTGGATTAAACTATATTTACAGTTTCAACAGAAATGTAATAAAGATGGCTTGAATATTGTTCATTATGCCTCATTGTTTTAGGCATTATGTTGTTTGTTGTCTAAAATAAATAAATGTGCATTGTTGACAGTAAAAGGCATTTAAAGTGTTATAATAATAGAAGGAAATCAGAAATGTAACACGTTATTTTCTATTTGCATTAATTAATGCAATCTTAGGTTTAAGAGAAAATCAACATGGTATCAGATGCCGAATGATTAGGGATGAGAAAAAAAATACAGATTTTATGATTAATTCAAATTTTGGATTTGCTGATTTGATATTGATTCATAAAATCCTAAAATCAATCTTGTTAATTTATGCAGTTTGCCCATATTTGTAAATATTTTTTGAAGACTTTTTTATGTATACAGTAATCCCTCTTCCATCACGGGGGTTGCGTTCCAGAGCCACCCGCGAAATAAGAAAATCCGCGAAGTAGAAACCATATGTTTATATGGTTATTTTTATATTGTCATGCTTGGGTCACAGATTTGCGCAGAAACACAGGAGGTTGTAGAGAGACAGGAACGTTATTCAAACACTGCAAACAAACATTTGTCTCTTTTTCAAAAGTTTAAACTGTGCTCCATGACAAGACAGAGATGACAGTTCTGTCTCACAATTAAAAGAATGCAAACATATCTTCCTCTTCAAAGGAAACAGAGAGGAAAGCAAACAAATCAATAGGGCTGTTTGGCTTAAGTATGCGAAGCACCGCCGGTACAAAGCTGTTGAAGGCGGCAGCTCACACCCCCTCCGTCAGGAGCAGAGAGAGAGAGAGAGAGAGAAACAAAGTCAAAAATCAATACGTGCCCTTTGAGCTTTTAAGTATGCGAAGCACCGTGCAGCATACTTAAAAGCTGCACATAGAAGGTAGCAACGTGAAGATAATCTTTCAGCATTTTTAGACGAGCGTCCGTATCGTCTAGGTGTGTGAACAGCCCCCCTGCTCACACCCCCTACGTCAGGATCACAGATAGTCAGCGCAAGAGAGAGAGAAAGAAAAGTAAGTTGGATAGCTTCTCAGCCATCTGCCAATAGCGTCCCTTGTATGAAATCAACTGGGCAAACCAACTGAGGAAGCATGTACCAGAAATTAAAAGACCCATTGTCCTCAGAAATCCGCGAACCAGCTTACATATAAAATCCGCGATAGAGTGAAGCCGCGAAAGGCGAAGCGTGATATAGCGAGGGATCACTGTATAGGTCTTTTTATCCTGTATATGGTGCTAGTTTCCTTCCCATCTGTAGTATTTACCCGGCATCTATGCTTAAGTAAATTTAATAAAATAAGCTATTGCGTCTAACAGCAATGGCAGAAGTTGGCAATCTGAAAGCAGCATTTTCCATCCTTAAAGCAGGCTTTGGAAGCATTCTGAATTTAAAAACATACAGAACAACTGGTAAAAAACAAATATATTTGCAAAGTGTGCAGGGGTTAAATATTGTAATACCACAGATCTCAGAGATCATTTATTGATGAATCACCTGCACATTCTGAAGTCACAGTCCAATCCAGTCTTAGTTTCATGCTGCATTTGCTTGTAAATTTCCATAAGTTTGCTTTGCTGGAAAAATTAAATATTGAGGAAGTTATCAGATACAGGTAAGAGAAACCTATCAGAAAATCCACTCAATTGGTGGAGAGCACATTAGGGGTATTATCTACTTTCGTCCCATCTAGCAAAGGGCTACCTTTGTAGCCGTGGAACCAGTGTCCCTGCTGAAGGGTTATTTTTTTTTCCTACTGCACAAAGAAGTCGCCTCACTCACTCCCAAGAATGTTGACCAGCTTGCAGTGTCTAAGAAATGATCAGGCCTCAGATGTCATTGAATGTTTTTGATTTTTCATTGTTTTCAGAAGTGTTACTAACTTTAAAGAGGGCTATGTGTGGAGTAGGCTATTCTTCTAATTCTTTCGGCTGCTCCTGTTAGGGGTCGCCACAGCGGATCATCTTCTTCCATATCTTTCTGTCCTCTGCATCTTGTTCTGTTACACCCATCACCTGCATGTCTTCTCTCACCACATCTATAAATCTTCTCTTAGGTCTTCCTCTTTTTCTCTTGCCTGGCAGCTCTATCCTTAGCATCCTTCTCCCAATATACTCAGCATCTCTCCTCTGCACATGTTCAAACCAACTCAATCTCGCCTCTCTGACTTTGTCTCTCAACTGTCCAACTTGAGCTGACCCTCTAATGTACTCATTTCTAATCCTATCCATCCTTGTCACACCCAATGCAAATGTTAGCATCTTTAAATCTTCTATCTCCAGCTCTGTCTCCTGCTTTCTGGTCATTGCCACCATCTCCATATAACATAGCTAGTCTCACTACCGACCTGTAGACCTTCCCTTTCACTCTTGCTGGTATCCGTCTGTCACAAATCACTCCTGACACTCTTCTCCACCCATTCCACCCTGCCTGTACTCTCTTTTTTCACCTCTGTTTCACAGTCCCCATTACTCTGTACTGTTGATCCCAAGTATTTAAACTCATCCACCTTCGCCAACTCTACTCCTTGCATCCTCACCATTCCACTGACCTCCCTCTCATTTACACACATGTATTCTGTCTTGTTCCTACTGACCTTCATTCCTCTCCTCTCTGGAGCTTATCTCCACCTCTCTAGGGTCTCCTCTACCTGTTCCCTACTATTGCTACAGATCACAATGTCATCAGCGAACATCATAGTCCACGGGGACTCCTGTCTAATCTCGTCTGTCAACCTGTACATCACCATTGCAAATAAGAAAGGGCTCAGAGCCGATCCCTGATGTAATCCCACTTCCACCTTGAATGCATTCATCACTCCTACCGCAGACCTCACCACAGTCACACTTCCCTCGTACATATCCTGTTCAACTCTTACATACTTCTCTGCCACTCCCTACTCCATCATAAAATACCACAACTCCTCTCTAGGCACCCTGTCATATGCTTTCTCCCGGTCCACAAAGACGCAATGCATCACCTTCTGGCCTTCTCTGTGCTTCTCCATCAACACCCTCAGAGCAAACATCGCATCTGTGGTGCTCTTTCTTGGCATGAAACCATACTGCTGCTCACTAATCATCACCTCACTTCTTAACCTAGCTTCCACTACTCTTTCCCATAACTTCATGCTGTGGCTCATCAATTTTATCCCCCTGTAGTCACTAAAGTCCTGCACATCCCCCTTATTCTAAAATATCGGCACCAGTACACTTTTTCTCCAGTCCTCAGGCATCCTCTCACTTTCCAAGATTCCATTAAACAATCTGGTTAAAAACTCCACTGCCATCCCTCCTAAACAGCTCCATGCTTCCACGGGTATGTCATCTGGACTAACGGCTTTTCCATTCTTCATCCTCTTCATAGCTGTCCTCACTTCCTCCTTGCCAATCCATTGCACTTCCTGATTCACTATCGCCACATCATCCAACTTCTCTCTCTCGTTCTCTTCATTCATCAGCCACTCAAACTACTCTTTCCATCTGCTCAACACACTATCCTCACTTGTGAGTATGCTTCTATCTTTATCCTTTATCACCCTAACCTGCTGCACATCTTTCCCAGTTTGTTCTGTCTGTCTAGCCAATCGGTACAGGTCCTTTTCTCCCTCCTTAGTGTCCAACCTCACATACAACTAATGATACGCCTTTTCTTAAGCCTTCGCCACCCCTCTCTTCACTTTGCACCTTATCTCCTTGTACTCTTGTCTACTTTCTGCATCTCTATAACTATCCCACTTCTTCTTTGCCATCCTATTCCTCTGTATACTCTCCTGTACTTCCCCATTCCACCACCATGTTTCCTTTTCCTCCTTCCTCTGTCCAGATGTCACGCCAAGCACCCTTCTTGCTGTCACCCTTACTGCATCTGCTGTAGTTTCACAACTGTCTGGTAACTCTTTACTAGCACCCAGTGCCTGTCTCACTTTCTCCCTAAACTCAACCTTGCAGTCTTCCTTTTTCAACTTCCACCATTTGATCCTTGGCTCTGCTCTCACTCTCTTCCTCTTCTTGATCTTCAACGTCATCCTACAGACCACCATTCTATGCTGCTTATCTACACTTTCCCCTGCCACCACTTTACAGTCTTCAATCTCCTTCAGATTGACTCTTCTGCATAGGATGTAATCTACCTGTGTGCATCTTCCTCCACTCTTGTACATAACCCTATGTGCCTCCCTCCTCTTAAAATATGTTTTCACCACAGCCATGTCCATCCTTTTGGCAAAATCCACTATCCTCTGACCTTCTTCATTCCTTTCCTTGACACCGTACGTACCCATCACCTCCTCGTCTCCTCTGTTCCCTTCACCAACATGTCCATTGAAATCCGCTCCAATCACCACTTTCTGTCCCTTGGGTACACTGTTCATCACTTCATCCAACTCACTCCAAAAATCTTCTTTCTCATCCATTGCACACCCAACTTGCGGGGCATATGCACTAACAACATTCATCATCACACCTCCAATTTCCAGCTTCATAATCATTACTCTGTCTGACACTCTCTTCACCTCCAAAACACTCTTGACATACTGTTCCTTCAGAATAACCCCTACTCCATGTCTCCTCCTATCCACACTATGATAGAACAATTTGAATCCACCTCTGATCCACCTGGCCTTACTCCCCTTCCATTTAGTCTCTTGCACGCACAATATATCAACCTTCCTTCTCTCCATCATATCTGCTAACTCTCTCCCCTTACCAGTCATCCTGCCAACATTCAAAGTTCCTACCCTCAGTTCCACTCTCTTTACCTTCCTCCTCTCCTCCTGCCTCTGGACACGTCTCCCCCCTCTTCTTCTCCTTCTTATTCTTCTTCTACGGCCAACAGTAGCCCAATTTCTGCCAGCACCCTGTTGGCTAACAGTACTGGTGGCGGTCATTGTTAACCCAGGGCTCGACCGATCCAGTATGGAAATTTGTATTGTTGTCCGCATATTGATTTGGCAAAATTTTACACCGGATGCCCTTCCTGACATAACCCTCCCCATTTATCCGTGCTTGGGACTGGCACGAAGAAACACTGGTTTGTGCATCCCCTGTGGCTGGGTTGCGGAGTAGGCTATTACCTTCCATTAACATTCAAAGATTTTTTTTTTTTTTTTTTACATTGTAATAGAAATTATCTGGTAACTATAGTTCACTGTTTTGCTGGTTGAGTAAATAAAAAAGAAATTCAGTGTTTAATATTGGCAGTTGTTAATGTTTAACATTAATTAGTCTACACAGACAATCTTTTTAAAAAGAAGTATTGCAAAATTAAATTGAATCAAAATTGATCAAAATCGAAACAGGCTCATGTCAATCAGAATCAGATCGCATCTGAATACAATACAATACAATACAGTTTATTTTTGTATAGCCCAAAATAACACAGGAAGTGCCGCAATGGGCTTTAACAGGCCCTGCCTCTTGACAGCCCCCCAGCCTTGACTCTCTATGAAGACAAGGAAAAACTCCCAAAAAAAACCTTGTAGGGAAAAAATGGAAGAAACCTTGGGAAAGGCAGTTCAAAGAGAGACCCCTTTCCAGGTAGGTTGGGCGTGCAGTGGGTGTCAAAAGAAGGGGGTCAATACAATACAATGCAGTTCACAGAACAGAGCAATTCCTCAATATAGTAAGAAATAAAAAATATAAATTTTAGAAGTACAGAGCAGAATTTAACAGTAGATGATATATCCCATGATAAGATTTGGATTTGTGTAGAGTCCTGGAGACCTCATCCTTCAAGCTGCCTCCCCCATTTGGCCATTCCACGGCTGAAACAGTGCTGGGCCAGCCAATCTGATGAAAGGACCCCTCTTTCCCACGATTCCTGCGATCCTCCATCTGGGATGACTTTTCCTTAGGCAGGCAAAACAACTTGGCAGGTGGGCCATGGCACCAAGTGCCACATTTGAGTACCGAGAAGAAAAACAGAATAAGTGAGGGTTAGTATACAATTATAACTGTCATGTTACTTATGTTTAAGTGCTAATGACTAACAACAGAGATGCAGTCTGTACAGTAATCAGCAGCTCTAGTCAGGATATGCTAAACTGAAGTAGTGAGTCTTCAGCCGGGATTTAAAAGCTGAGACCGAAGGGGCATCTCTTATAGTAGCAGGCAGACCATTCCACAGTTTAGGGGCCCTGTAACTAAAAGCTCGACCTTCCACTGTTATTTTATTAATCCTTGGGATCATAAGCAGACCGGCATCTTGAGATCTTAATGTGCGCTCAGGTTTGTAAGTCATGATAAGCCGGACCTCGACCATTTAATGTTTTATATGTTAAAAGAAGGATTTTGAAATCTGCCCTAAACTTAACCGGGAGCCAGTGTAAGGATTTAAGAACTGGAGTTATGTGTTCGTATTTTCTTGTTCTTGTAATAATTCTCGCAGCCGCATTTTGGATTAACTGGAGGCTGTATAAAGAACAGTTTGAACATCCAGTGAACACCGCATTGCAGTAGTCAATCCTACTAGAGATAAATGCATGAATTAGTTGAATGGCATGCCTGATTGCCAGCATTATGAACTATACTTTTCATTTACCTGAAAAGTGTTATAAAGTCTGCTGTGAGTACTCCTGTGGATTTGGATGCATGGGAAAAGTTCTATATAAATAAAAAATATTATAAAAAAAAAAACAGTACAGTGGAAGAGAAGAAAAACTTTTCCAAACTAAGTTGTGAAGGAAGTTTGGCTGGAAGGTATACTAAGATAATGAGCTAACTATTCAAAATTTCTAAAAGGCTGATTGCAATGTGCAACAAAAACAGATCTGCCAAATGCTGCAGCATTGCATAGTGTGTCCAGAGTAACACAATGCCAAAATTAGTATGGGATAACAACCATTATTTTACAATAGAATGTCAGACTTTGCCTTTGAATAAGATCCTTTCCAAAAAGTTCAAATTATATATGAATAGTGACATTTGATCTGACAGTCCTATAATAAGTGTTTCTTGCTGTGATACGTTTCTAGTAACTTCCTTGTGACTTTCAAGCCAAGATATCTATTGACTAGTTGAAATTTGTGAAAAGCCCTTTTTACATTTATCGTTTTGTGCTATTTTAGGTACAGTTATGTAGACATCAATAAAAAAAAATCTAGTTAGATATATCTGTAATTATATTTTGACTAGTCCGGGTTTGAATTTTGATTGTCTACAGTTCCATTTTGGTTACACTGATTTTTTACAATGATTTATAATTATGATTTTAACTTGTTAATTCAGACAAAAAAATTATCAAAAATTCTCATTTTTTAGTTGTCAAAGTATATTTGCATAACAATATTTGTCAGGCACAAGGCAGGAAGCAGCTGGGACAGAGAGCCAGTTCATTGCATGTCTTATACATGCATATATCCACACTCGTTAAATCTCTAATTCATTGCTGTATAAAAGTCAATTGGAAATGTCACTCAGTTGTTAGTTCCCAACATATTATTACACACCTAGTTATAACATTTACTGGTAAATATTTAGTTACAGACACAAAAGTATAAATCTATGCATACTCTACTTCCAAGCCACACTCGTGTCAGTTTTGTGTGTATTCCATACCTTTGATGTCATCAATGCATAGGAAAGGCCATTGATATACCACAGAAAGATGTGTTATATGACAGAATTCCCAGATACTATGCTTTAAACCACTCCATTCTGGCCCAGCTGCAAGCAAGATTTCAGAAAACCAGCAGGACAGTTGACCATCCCTCTTTCTATGGGTTTCTCATGTCATATTTATGTGGCTTTTTTTTTTTTTTTTTTTTTTTTTAATATAGCTTTTTAAACTTAGTGATTTTTAATGGTATGCAGTTTTGAGGATTCCTTGCCCACATTACTATTAACACTCTTATTGCACTTTTAATCTTAAATACTTTATGTTAACTTTACAAATTAGAGTGGCCATATCAAGCAGTTGATCCCTTTCTTTTAAAACTTGATAGATTGTAGTCTGTTACACAGTACATTCACCCACAGTTACTCATACCAGTACATTTTAGAATAACCTGTTAGTCTAAGATGCATATCTTCGAAATATGGGAGAAAACTGAAGTACCCAAAGAAACCCTCCATGCACAGAATACCCCATAACTTTACACAGACTCTATTGAACTGTGTGGCTACAGTGCTATTCACTGCAAATTCCAGTTTTATGTATTACAACTTAAAAAGCTCTTGTCATTTATAAACATCTCTCATCTTCTCAAACTGCTTTTCATGGTGAGAGTTGTGGCCATTTGTGAACAGATATATTAAATGAACTGTGCAATGTATGGAGTTATTCCATTAATGGAGTTGTTTGATTTAAATTTTGCCACCAATACTGCATTGATAATCTTCTGAAGTGGATTAAGCTGGTTTAAGAATGTTATGTTCATTTTACCTGAAGATGCTTTAAAATGCTTAAAACACAGAATTTAAATTATTAACAGTTACCTTTTGAATCATATTTAACAGTGCTTACAACATTACTGATCAGAAGCTTTGGATTCTATGCCCCCTTGTAAAGGCGCTACAGTACTCCCTTTCCCATTAATGTGAGGCACTGGATGTCAGGAAAAGTCTTATTACACGACTGGATTGACAGTAGTGCTTTAGGAGTCCACTAAAAATATTATGCTTGGTATAAAGTAAATAATATAAAAAGAACAGGAAATGAAGGATTCTCAAAACACTATTCTAGCATCCAAAGTCCATTTTCTTTTGCTCTGTTGGATGTTTTTTTGCAACTGATGTACGTGTGAAGTAATGAGTGAGGACCCAGATAATGTAGGTTGCTGCTAGCGGTACTGCAATGGAAAAAATCAGTTTCAGAAAGTGATATAAAAGAGGTACATTTTACATTCATTATGTTGACAAAGAGAAGCAGATAAGGAATGTGGTAATGTTTTCATTACATGTATAATTAATGATGTTTAGCCTTTTCAGGAACTTGACACCTGCATAAATCTAGCGGTGTTTCTAGTGTTTTATTAACTTTTTAAAAAAATATTTTTTATGTTTGCAGAAATTGGCCTTCTAGTTAAGTCTTACATTGACCAAGGTCAGCTTGTCCCTGATGATGTTATCTCCAGGCTTATCCTTGGTGATCTGAAACATCTAGAGAACTGCAGCTGGCTACTTGATGGTAGGAGTTTTTTCTATATTAGTATCATACTATTACGTTTGTTATTGTTTGTTTCATTTGGTACAAAAGTATGCCTTTTCCTTCCTTCATGCTCAGTCTGTTTCAGTGTTTTTAAATTATTACATAAGCAAATTGTGCTCTAACCATAGAAGAACAATTACTTTAAAACTTCAGAGTGGTGGTTTTACTTCCACTCATAATTCTAGATCTCTACGCAGTTCCTTTACAAAACAAATAAAACTTTCACTTTAAACCACTCAAGTGGAGCCAGAGGTCTTAAAATTTATGGTAACATTTTAGGGATCCATGTGTAAACTTTTCATAAATAATCTATATAAATGATATTACTACTAAAAACAGAAAGAATCTTAGAATACATTGTCATTTAGCATTGTTTTATTCCGTGTTTAAAGTGCTTATGTTTTATATATTCAGCTATTAAATATCTCTATTTATAACATTTTATCATTTTTTAAGTTTAGAGAGGTATTGTAAAGTAGGTAATTGATTATAGTACAGCATGTGTTATAAATATTTTATGTTTTTTTTTGTACTATTAGAGAGTTGCCTTTTTATATGTTTAGAGTTTGTGTGAATATATACAGAATAACCTATTTTGAATTATGAGACAGAAATCTGATATTCACTATATTGAATGTAGTCATAAAAGTTATCATCTACTAGAGTTAGGCAATATGGTCTTCCATATTATGCAGGCTAGGTGGTGCCATTCTTGGAAAGGTAGGCATACACACCTACAGTGCATCCGGAAAGTATTCACAGCACATCACTTTTTTCATATTTTGTTATGTTACAGCCTTATTCCAAAATGGATTAAATTCTTTTTTTCCCTCAGAATTCTACACACAACACCCCATAATGACAACGTGAAAAAAGTTTACTTAAGGTTTTTGCAAATTTATTAAAAATAAAAAAATTGAGAAATCACATGTACATAAGTATTCACATCCTTTGCCGTGAAGCTCGAAATTGAGCTCAGGTGCATGCTGTTTCCCCTGATCATCCTTGAGATGTTTCTGCAGCTTAATTGGAGTCCACCTTGTGGTAAATTCAGTTGATTGGACATGATTTGGAAAGGCACACACCTGTCTATATAAGGTCCCACAGTTGACAGTTCATGTCAGAGCACAAACCAAGCATGAAGTCAAAGGAATTGTCTGCAGACCTCCAAGACAGGATTGTCTCGAGGCACATATCTGGGGAAGGTTACAGAAAAATTTCTGCTGCTTTGAAGGTTCCAATGAGCACAGTGGCCTCCATAATCCATAAGTGGAAGAAGTTCGAAACCACCAGGACTCTTCCTAGAGCTGGCCGGCCATCTAAACTGAGCGATCGGGGGAGAAGGGCCTTAGTCAGGGAGGTGACCAAGAACATGAAAGTCACTCTGTCAGAGCTCCAGAGGTCCTCTGTGGAGAGAGGAGAACCTTCCAGAAGGACAACCATCTTTGCAGCAATCCATCAATCAGGCCTGTATGGTAGAGTGGCCAGACGGAAGCCACTCCTTAGTAAAAGGCACCTGAAGGACTCTCAGACCATGAGAAAGAAAATTCTCTGGTCTGATGAGACAAAGATTGAACTATTTGGTGTGAATGCCAGGCGTCACGTTTGGAGGAAACCTGGCACCATCCCTACAGTGAAGCATGGTGGTGGCAGCATTATGCTGTGGGGATATTTTTCAGCGGCAGGAACTGGGAGACTAATCAGGATAAAGGGAAAAATGACTGCAGCAATGTACAGAGACATCCTGGATGAAAACCTGCTCCAGAGCGCTCTTGACCTCAGACTGGGGCGACGGTTCATCTTTCAGCAGGACAACGACCCTAAGCACACAGCCAAGATATCAAAGGAGTGGCTTCTGGACAACTCTGTGAATGTCCTTGAGTGGCCCAGCCAGAGCCCAGACTTGAATCCGATTGAACATCTCTGGAGAGATCTTAAAATGGCTGTGCACCAACACTTCCTATCCAACCTGATGGAGCTTGAGAGGTGCTGCAAAGAGGAATGGTTGCGAAAATGGCCAAGGATAGTTGTGCCAAGCTTGTGCCATTATTTTCAAAAAGTCTTGAGGCTGTAATTGCTGCCAAAGGTGCATCTACAAAGTATTGAGCAAAGGCTGTGAATACTTACGTACATGGGATTTCTCAGTTTTTTTATTTTTAATAAATTTGCAAAAACCTCAAGTAAACTTTTTTCACGTTGTCATTATGGGGTGTTGTGTGCAGAATTCTGAGGAAAAAAATGAATTTAGTCCATTGTGGAATAAGGCTGTAACATAACAAAAGGTGGAAAAAGTGATGCGCTGTGAATACTTTCTGGATGCACTGTAGGCAATGTTTTATGTGCATCATCAGAGAAATAACATGAAAGCAAGATGTGTGACAGTGTGGATGTTGCATCAACAGCAACAATCGCTCATACATAGAACACAGACTAGGAGCTTTGGTAATTATTATTCTGGCCATGTTAGTAATATTAAAACTGAATTCTGTCTAATTACACCATAGAATATATCCTCACTGATGGCATCACCATGTGGTATCATAACAGATCAGAAAGGACATTCAGAAAGTTGTGAATAGACCTACTTTTAAAATTACAAGAGCTGACCTGGCATTAATTGGTTATAATTTAACATCTGTGTGGTAAGTTAGTGGTCCATCAATCAGATACATCTAACTATTCAAAACAACAACTAAGGTTTTTCTGAATGTGGAAGTCATGACAACATTTGTGCTTGTGTTGGCTTGAGTATTTATGTAACAGACTTTAGTAAGGCAGCATTTTAAAGTTTTTTGCAACTGAAAAGTCAATCAACTTGCATAACCTATAGCATTGACTTATGTATTCTATTAATGTATACAAGGAATGTTCAAAACGTTTCCACACTTTTATATTTTCGTTGGAAACGGCTAAGGTGGGAGAAGTAGTAATTGGGCATTAAAAAATTAGTATTGCGCTTTGAAAATTGTATCGCAAAGGAAGGTGACGATGTAGAAAAGTGATGTAATTTTGTTTTTGAAATTCTTAATAGAGTTAAAAAAAGTGCGAAAACTTTTTGAACGTCCATCATATTCATAATACTACCAAAAATTCATATGTAATTTTAAGGAAAAAGTAATATGTAAAATTAATAGCTTATAATGCGTGCATGAAACATATTGTAAGCATTTTAGCATAATATAAAATAAATTCAAAATGACAATAGCATATTTTAAGAATTTTACAATTTTCAATAATATATTATTGTTAAGCTTCATTAATAAAAGTACAAGGGCAATCCCAAAAGTAAGGTCTCCTATTTTTTTAGAAATACAAACAACCGTTTATTTTCTATAACGTTTACATCATTTTAAAGGCTAAAGAATTACTTATTTTTCTACATAATCGCCATTTCGGTCGATGCATTTTTGTAGATGCTGTGGTAGTTTTAGAATGCCCATGTCATACCAGCTCGCCTCCATGTCCTTCAGGAAGCGTTGAACCTCATCTTTCACCTCTTCGTCGGAGCAGAATCACCTTCCGGACAAATGTTCTTTCAACTTAGGGAACAGGTGGTAGTCACTGGGTGCCAAGTCCGGACTATAGGGTGGGTGGGTGATGAAGTTCCAACCGCCGATCTTTACGCATGTTTTCCTCAACCTTCGCGACTGTCTCGTCGGAAATTGACAGTCTCCTGCGCAAACTTCGCACTTGGTGGTAGCGTTCAACGGGAGCTCCATTTTCAAGGGCTGCCAAGCCAAGATTGAGCATCCCAGCGAAGCCGCAAATGCTTGTTTGGGAGTGGAGGAAGCACCAATCACAACAATGTGGCCAACAGCCGTACGAACAGTTTCTCTACGTCCCCACCGCTTTGGAGACCTTACTTTTGGGATTGCCCTCGTATTTATAGATGCTTGATTCCTAAACTGAAATTTTACCAAATTGATTTTTTAGGCAGAAAGTCTTTGCCTCAGAGACAAAATTATTGATTTCTATCTGTCTGTGTCATTTGCGTAAGAGTTCTTACTCAAACTGACAGTATCTTTTCCAGCATTATGTACACAGTTTACTTGAGTTACATTTGTCTCCATTTGTATTCATTGGTATACATTTGCCATTCTAGCAGACCAAATCTTCAATATGTTCATGCTTTCAAATTTTTAATTTTATGAAAACCAAATTTTCTATATATGCATGCGTTCATATTTGTAGTTTCATGAAAACTGTGTTTGATCTCCTAAATTTCCTTTCAATTCAAATGGTGAATATGAAGCTGAACTACAAAACAATTTTTTGTGTTTTTCTAGTTGTTTCTTTGCACACTTGTTGAACCATGCTTTTTGTGTGATTTCATAAAATCACAAACAAACACTGTTACTCATCATTGTTTCTGATTACATTGTCTGTACGTAAAAGAGGGAGTATTGTATGATGTTTATATAAATAAGTACAAAAAAAGGGAATTTTATGTGTGAAAAAGTAAACATGTTACTACATTTTTTATGTTTTCTAGAAGTATCCTTTTCTTTAAGCATTGGACTAGTTCTGCTGGAGTTTGCTTTTTTTAAATCTAAAAAAGGTCAATTACATAAATAACTTGTACCATATATAGAATTATACTAAACATTATATTAACCATAATATTAGAGAACTTTTGAACTCGTCATCTTGAGGTAAGTTTAAGTTGATACATTTAAAATGCACAATTTTGCGACAGTTTGCAAACTGGTATAGTTTACTATGAATAAGGTTTCCGGTATTAATTGGCAAGTCAGAGATAACTTTTAATAGCCTTAACTATTTATTTGTTTAACTTATAATAGCCTTGGGCATGTATTCATTAATAATATAAATAAACTTCCCTTATATCTTACAAATACAGGAAAAATTATTTTGATAAAATAAATTTCTAACACAGTATGTACATTTACAAAGGCAAACCAGTCTACCAGGTGTTGAACCCAATTGAGCCTAGTTTATATATTATATTAGGTAATACTCTGACAGAGGTAAGCAGAATGCTCTAGAGAAGACAAAACATACATTTATGTATTTGTAAGTTTCAGTTTGCATGGTTTAAATGGGCATAATCAAACATTCTTTTTACATTTTTTGCCAGAGTGAAGATTTTCTCCAAATCTTTTTGGAACTCTTGGCTTTTATGCAAGCAAAGATTTCCTAGGCATTGTTTTTAGAAAAGAGAATTTGCAGGTATAGTGGTCCTTAAATACAAAGTACAGCATGTGCAAGTTCAAATCAATACATAAAAAGAGATAGGTACGTTTAATGAAAAAATAACTTTTATGATGTTATGAATTGCTTAATCACTCCACTTTGTGAGTTTGGCAGGGAATTGTGGTAGGGCACAAGTAGTGAAAGGCTTAAAGCTAGAATAGGTTTCCAATATAATATAGAGAAGGTAGTATTGTAGTTTGCCTCATTACTTGACTGTATGTGTAATTCTTCATATTAATGTAATTTCTGATTTGATTGGCTGCATAAATTGCCACTGCATACTTTAGGCCCAGAATTTTAAAAATTCATATAAATCTTTACAAAATGTATTAGCGTGTGTTGTACAGTTTGTTGATTAGAAAGCACGTTGCTGTTGTCTAAAAAGACTTACTTACTGACTGAGCACAACAAAGCATTGGGTCTTTTATTTTTATATGTTATTTTAGTAAAATATTTTGATTGCACTCACAGCCAAAGATTACAGAATATATTTTACTTTGAATATAAATCAAATTGTTTTTTCTAACGTCTTGACAGGTTTTCCTCGAACAGTAACACAAGCAGAGTCCCTACATAAAGCCTATCACATTGATACTGTGATAAACTTGGATGTGCCTTTTGAAACCATTAAAGAGCGCCTTACTTCACGGTGGGTGCATCCAGCAAGCGGACGTGTCTACAATACCAACTTCAACCCCCCCAAAATACCTGTGAGTTTTTCCAAACAGCTGAGCTCTTAAAGATTTTAGTGATACTCTTTATGTATAGTTTCTTAAAAGTTAAAGAACTGTATGTGGGTTGTCTGAAATATTTTGATGTCAAATATCATGTAACATCTGTCATCTTTTATTTTCAGATCTGTCCTTATTGGCAACCAAATCATTAAAATATCTCCTCTCTAATATGTAATATAAATGTCTTAAAAAATACTTCAACTTACTGAGTTTTATGTAGAATTAAATCTATTACTCATTTTAAAGATTTCAGTTGCCTTTCTAAATGGTACAGTGATTTTACACTACACTGCGGTTAGGGAGAGGTTTTTGTCAATGGTTACATCACAGGCCACTTATTAAAAAGCTGAGACTTTCTGTGCTTTTATATAAATATAAACTTTTTCATATCATCCTGCAGTCCCTCGTATTTACATCTATCTTGCAAAGTCTATTGGCTAGACAATTTACTAGCAAGTTTTATTTTTTTTTTATTTAACTTTGTGTATTATTATTAAGAGTGAGTCTTAACTTTGAAACAGTGACAAAAATGTTTTTTCTCCTACATTGTGTTCACTAAACACTGATACCACGTGTTAGTTAAATACTATATAAAATATGTAGATATAGAACATTGAAGGCTTTCAGATGCAACAGTAAAGCATCCATCATTGTGCACTATAATAAAACTGCAGAATATGGTTAGCATTTTTCAAAATTAAACCTTGAGAACAATTCTTACATTTCTATGATTTTTTTTGTGTGTCACTTATTCACTCAATTCACAATTGTAATTCACAATTGTAATGCAAACAGTAATATGAAACTGACTGTATTCTGCCTAAGAAATGTGAAAAATGTCAGGTGGGTTGATTATATTGGGATCTTTAGTGGTGTAGAAGTTAGTGCTGCTGCCTGGGTTTGAATCCTGCATGTGGTTGTCATTTACTTGGTGTTTGCATGCTATCCTCCTGTCTATGTGTGTTTTTTTTTTCTTGCTATTCCTACATGCCAATGACACCCATATTAGATTACTTCGCTATTCTTAATTGGCCGAGTGGAGCGTACGTGTGTGTTCCTTGTGATGGACTAGCACCCATTGCTGCCATAATAGTCTGTTCCCTGTCAAGAATCCTGAATTGAAGTAAACAGGATTAAGAATGCTAAGTAATTTGTGTTAAGAAGCTATGAAAACTATAATTTAAGAATAATCATCTTCTGATAATTTTTCTGTTTAAAAATTAACTGTTTAAAATCAATATTTTTATTGAATTGTGATAAAACTTTAATTGCATAGAAATGGACATTCTTAATAATATTATTTTCCTTTTTGGTTTGCTTTCTATGCTATCTACAGGGTTTAGATAATATTACTGGAGAACCCCTAGTACAGAGGAATGATGATAAACCAGAAACTGTCACAAAGAGGTTGAAGGCCTATGAAACGCAGACTAAGCCAGTACTTGAATATTACAGGTAAGTGTATTAAGATAAGGTGTATAGAATTATGTATATACTGGCTTATAACTTTGAGTGCTTAGGCAAGATTTGCCCACAACTAAAATGGGGTTGGGGTGTACATGCAGAGTTTCCTTCACTAGATTAGAGAAACAAGAGTGTGATCTTTGTCACATCTTAAAGAAAAAAGTGACATTCTAGCACATTTTAGTTGACTAGCAGCCCCATGATGTTATCATAGTTTTAATTCCAGGGACCTCATGCATAACGGCGTGCGTAGAATTCGCACTATAACATGATGTAAGCACAAAAGCCGAAATTTGCTTACGCACAGAAAAATCCAGATGCAGGAATCTGTGCGTTCGCCAACTTTCACGTTCTTCCTCTACATAAATCCCGCTCAGCGTGGAAATAAACGCACATGCACGCACTTGCTGTCCCGCCCCAACTCCTCCCAGAATTACGCCTCTTTGAATATGCAAATCAATATAAATAGCCCTTAATCCCAGTGTTCTGTGAAAAGGCAATGGCAAACGTATGAGGAAAAATAGAAGAATTTCAGCGAATACCAAATGGAGGCAAAGAAAAACGTACTATTTGTTGGTTTAAACAGTTATATAAGCAACAAAAGGAAGTTGATCGAGTGACATAGCGTGTCGGAGAAACTCGAAAGCTCAAGTTCACAAAGTTGCACAGTGCCCAAAATAAAAAAGTTGTCACATATCAAAGTCGACGAGAAAAGGCGACTCGTAGCCCACCGTCTGAGTGTCATATGAAAGCTTATTAGGGTACAGTGGGAAAAAAAGGCACACAGTGTGAAAAAGCACGAAATGTCAACTTTAATCTCGAAATTTCCACTTCAATCATTCATAAACTTCATCTTAAAATCATTTAATTTACTAGTTTCTCAAATCCCATCATAACTAAAGTAGCACGTTAAATGCTTTGTTGTGTATTTTGATCTTATATGTGCTTTATATGCCTGAATCACTATGTACTCTTCCTCCGACAGGACACAGAATCCATTACGTTCGTAATATTACAGCTCTCTGAATAATTGAAATAATGAGAAGTATACGTGATATCATTTTCATGATGATATGAGTTAAAGCATGTTATTAAACAAGGGAACACAGTGGCGCAGTGATTGTTCATGTCTTGCAGCAAGATGCTTGCTGCGCCATGCGTGACCTTCAATGAAATGCTTTATAACAGAAATATTGTCTTTTTCAAACATAGTAATCCCCAATTCCTATCCTTACTTTTCTTTCTATAAATACCCAATCGCCACACAATCAGCTCTGTAATAGACGTTAAGCCATCTGTAAGCTTAGAACGCCGATTCTTCAAAACTTTTAAGGAACATTGTTTAATTATTCTATCCATCTATCCTTCCAGTGTCACGCCAGCCACAGCATGAAAACAGCGTGAGGCAGGAACAAACCGTGAACGAAGCTCAAGCTCGCTAGCACTGCGGCACCGTGTAGTTAAAGTTAAAGTTTTATCTGTATAATATAATTGCATTTCATCTTAAAAATGATATCGTCATCAAATGTAAATACGCGCTTTATAAAGTGGCTCAGGTTGTGCAGTATTATAACTGTATCATAAGTACAATTACCTCATGGTAACTTGCAAGTACAAACAGTTCTACAAGGAGCACTTGATGGACTGATTCAGTGTGTGTATAGTTCTTGGGATGAAGCTGTTTGTGAACCGCAAGGTCCGAATAGGAAAGGCTGTGAAGAGTTAGTCGGATGATAGCAGTTCAAATAGTGAATGGCTGAGGCAGCAAGTGCTTGATGCTGTATACTGATAATTCTCTTTCCAATCGCTGTAGATCTGTGATTCACACTCAGATACAGTGATATAAATACTCTGAGTGATGCAGTGAGAGTAATATAGAAAAAGATGATCCACTGTGGCAACCCCTAATGGGAGCAGCTGACAGAAGAAGAAGAAGGTACAGTGAGAATAACAACACTAAAGCAGTTATGGTATTTAGAATAGTTTGACCATTCTGTGGACCATTATATTGTTACAGGTTAATTACAATCAGATGCATTAAATTTATGAACGATATGCGGTTATAATTTCAGTGTATTTGATAAAGCCACTGTCGTGGATGTGGATCTAAGAAAGGGTAACCACACAGGAACAGGAGCACTGCATTGATGCTGGGTGCTGCCAGTCTGCAAAACCAGTGTGGAGCGGAGAACTTGCGTACGACAGGGTATGAGGTACCATGGAAAAGTGCGTGGCTTTACGCCAAGTATAGGTTTTATACATCGCGATTTGAACATGGAAACGTTCTTACGCAACATTTCTGTACGTACGCACCGTTTATACATGTGGCCCCAGTTCTTTAGCTCATCATCTTTGAGGTGGGTATAAATGGATCCATTTAATATTCTGTTTATCCTTTATTGAACCACAAGGCAGAAATCATCCGTGGAAAGGACATCTGTGTATTATCTATACTAATTAATAAAAGGCAAAGCCCTCACTGACTGACTGACTGACTGACTGACTGACTGACTCACTCACTCACTCACTCACTCACTCACTCACTCACTCACTCACTCACTCACTCACTCACTCATCAATAATTCTCCAACTTCCCGTGTAGGTGGAAGGCTGAAATTTGGCAGGCTCATTCCTTACAGCTTACTTACAAAAGTTAGGCAGGTTTCATTTCGAAATACTACGCGTAATGGTCATAACTGGAACCTGTTGTTTGTCCATATACTCTAATGGAGGAGGCGGAGTCACGTATCACGTCATCACGTATTACGCCTCCTACGTAATCACGTGAAGTGAAAACAAGGAAGAGATTTACAGCACGAGTCAAACGCGGGAACGAAGGTAAATGACGTTAATTGTTGAGTGTCTTTTAATACTGTGTAAGCATACATATTAACAGATGTGCAATTAAACGTGTGCATTTACGGGGTGATTTCTCAGGCTTAAAGCTCGAAGTGATCACTCGAGTGAAGGCAGCTTCACAAAAAAACAGATCCTTAACAAACTATTATTGGTATATTCTACTTCAATTTGAAAAGGTTTTCTTTTCTTCTTAATAAAAATTTAAAAGCAGAACTTCGCCGGTGCGAACCGCGGGGATTTGAGCGACTGACGCATACAGACATATTCATGAGTGCAGGTACTTCGGAAACAAAGCACCGTGTAAACCTAAAGTTTAAATTAAGTTCATAGACCTACAAAAGGTTGCCATTGATTTCAGGCAAGATTGCTTTTCTCCTGTACAACTATACGTTGCATTCTCAAGAGTGTGCTTGCACGGCTTAGTCATATTACAACCGGAGTGCTGAACTGACAAACTGGTATACAAACAGAACAATCGTAAAAACAGGATTAAATAAAAAGGCTGCTTCCGTTGGCGAAGCAACGAAAAAGGAAGACCTTATATGACGTTCGTTTATAAAACAGCGGAGAGGCTGTGTGAAGTCAGCTACACAAAAAAACAGATACTTAACAAATTGTTAGTGGTATATTTTACCTCAATTTAAAAAGGTTTTCTTTTCTTCTTAATAAAAATTTAAAAGCAGTACTTCGCCGGTGCCAAGCGCGGGGATTTCAGCGACTGACACATACAGATATATTCATGAGTGCAGGTACTATGGAAACAGAGCACCGTGTAAACCTAAAGTTTAAATTAAGTTCATAGACCTACAAAAGGTTGCCATTGATTTCAGGCAAGATTGCTTTTCTCCTGTACAACTATACGTTGCATTCTTAACAGTAAGCTTGCACGGCTTGGTCATATTCCAACCGGAGTGCTGAACTGACAATAGATAGATAGAGATATATATATATAGATAGATAGAGATATATATATAGATAGATAGATATACAGTACAGTGATCCCTCGCTATATCGCGCTTCGCCTTTTGCGGCTTCACTCCATCGCGGATTTTATATGTAAGCATATTTAAATATATATCATGGATTTTTTGCGGGTTCGCGGATTTCTACGGACAATGGGTCTTTTAATTTCTGGTACATGATTCCTCAGTTGGTTTGCCCAGTTGATTTCATACAAGGGACGCTATTGGCAGATGGCTGAGAAGCTAGATTGCTTACTTTTCTCTATCTCTCTCTTGCGCAGACTTTCTCTGATCCTGACGTATGGGGATTGAGCAGCGGGGCTGTTCGCACACCTAGACCAGGGGTCCCCAACCCCCGGTCCGCGGCCCACTACCGGGCTGCAGCCGTCTGATAGCCGGGCTGCAAGAGAACTGCCGGCAACGGCGACTCACTCAGACTTTTCAGAACGCTTGGCGGGCGGGGCTTTGCAGCGGCGCAGAGAGAGGAGAGAGACCGAGGTGACAGAGTATTACAACAAAGTATTTTTATGGTCCCGACAGTTTCCCCATATGACACGAGTCTATAGAAATCGCGTTACTACGAAATACATTCAGCAGATGCTTTCATTACAACGAAGTGACCTTGAAATGCTTGAACGAATCATCCACTGAGCAGTTAGATCTGTGGTCGCAGCTCAGATGTGCACATTTGCACAACGATCCCCAAACAGAAACATTGTAAAAAAATCTCTTTCTTCGAACTTTCCTCGTACTGTTTTTTTTTTTTTGCTGTTTTTGTTTTCTGTGGTTTTCAGTGATACCTTTTGCTTATTGCTTGTCAACATTTGAAAAACATCCATTGGGATTAAACTCATTGTCACCCTCCTATAGAAACAGCAGACACGAAAAAAAGATAGCAGTGTTAATGTTTGTGATGTGCAATCTGTTGAAATGGCAAATGTAAATCATATGTCTTTGTTATATGCAAAAAAAGAAGAAAAATCTCGGGTTGCAAACGTATGCGAACTGCTTAATAACTTTAATAATAATAGAAATGGTATGTAAATGTAAATTGTGTATAAAACTGCTCCCCCCACAACCAACCCCCCTGACCGGTCCGTGGAAAAATTTGCATCTAATAAAGTGGTCCTTGCTGTCAAAAAGGTTGGGGACCACTGACCTAGACGATACGGACGCTAGTCTAAAAATGCTGAAAGATTATCTTCACGTTGCTATCTTTTGTGCAGCTGCTTCCTGAAACGACATGCTGCACAGTGCTTCGCATACTTAAAAGCTCGAAGGGCACATATTGATTTTTGACTGAAAAACAAACTCTGTCTCTCTCTATCTCTCTCTCTCTCTGCTCCTGACGGAGGGGGTGTGAGCTGCCGCCTTCAACAGCTTTGTGCCGTGGTGCTTCGCATACTTAAAAGCAAACAGCCCTATTGATTTGTTTGCTAGAGATTGTTTTTTCTATCTATGTGACATTCTGTGCTCCTGACACGCACTCCTTTGAAGAGGAAGATATGTTTGCATTCTTTTAATTGTGAGACAGAACTGTCATCTCTGTCTTGTCATGGAGCACAGTTTAAACTTTTGAAAAAGAGACAAATGTTTGTTTGCAGTGTTTGAATAACGTTCCTGTCTCTCTACAACCTCCTGTGTTTCTGCGCAAATCTGTGACCCAAGCATGACAATATAAAAATAACCATATAAACATATGGTTTCTACTTCGCGGATTTTCTTATTTCGCGGGTGGCTCTGGAACGCAAACCCCGCGATGGAGGAGGGATTACTGTATATCTATATATCTATATATTTATATATAGATAGATAGATAGATAGATAGAGATATATATAGATAGATATATGTGTATGTATGTAGATATGTATATATGTGTATATATATGTAGATATGTAAATATGTATATGTATATATATATATGTGTCTGTGTGTGTGTATATATATATATGTGTGTGTATGTATGTGTATATATATGTTGATATATGTATATATATGTGGATGTGTATATGTATATATATATGTATATATGTAGGTATATGTGTATATGTAGATATGTATATATAAGTATATATGTTTATGTATATATATGTTTACATAACCTCTTTAACACACTACTTCTCCGCTGCGAAGCGCGAGTATTTTGCTAGTAGCCTATATACATGTATACTGACAGCCAAGATCATGGGATGGGAGTAGATTGCCAGCAGTACTGGATGCAAGGCAAGAACCAACCCTGGAGACAGCAGGCCTTCAAAAGGCACATGCACTCATGTCAGGCCAATTTAGAGTCACCAGTTAATGTCTCACCTAAATATTGGAACTATACCCTGTGAAAAACCCATATAGGCCAAAGGTAAAAATGCAGATCCATTAGATTGGTGCTGATCATCTTGCACCAGTGTTGATAGTAATATCTAAGTTCTCCTTAGCACAGTCTGTAGTACCAACATGCTTTTAAAGATCCATCATTGTTCCTTTACCTGAAAAGTCAAGTCCAACCTCTGTGAAAGGCTATCGTCCTGTAGCACTATCGCCTATAGCAGTGAAGTGTTTCGAGAGGCTAGTCAAAAATTACATATGTTCTTCTCTGCCAAAAGAATTAGATCCACTACAGTTTTTAACTTCTGAGAGGCAGACCCCAGTTGGTTCAAGTGGGTGGCCACACTTCTTCATCCCTTACTCTGAACACAGATGCTCCACAGGAGTGCATTCCGAGTCCTCTGCTGTACTCCATGTACATAAATGACTGCATAGCTGTGCGTGACTATAATGTCATTGTCCAGTTTGCCTATGACATAGCTGTGGTAGGCCTTATATCTAACAACAATAAGCAGGCTTACCTGGATGAAGTAGAATGTCTGGCACACTAGTGCCAGGACATGTGTCTTCTTCTGAATGTCAGCAAGACAAAGGATTTTATTGTGGTCTTTGGGAGAAAACAGCAGAGGCACTAACACTCCCTCAGTATTAACAATACTCATGTGGAAAGGGTGGACAGTTTCAAATACCTTGGTGTCCACGTCACAGAGGACCTGACCTGGATCCAAGCACTTTTGATGAAGAAGGCACAACAGCATTTTACCACCTCAGACACATCAGGGATTTCAGGCTGCCCTCCCAGTCACTAAAGACGTTTGCATCCACCATCAAAAGTATCCTGAAAGGAGGTATCACTGGCTGGTTTGAAAACAACACACAGCAGGACCATAAGGCCCTGAAAATAGTGGTGTGGTTAGCTGGGTGCATCAGTGGGTGGGTTACTTCCAGGACATCTACAGACCAGAGCAAGGAAAATTATCAGTGACACCAGTCACCCCAAAAACAACATTGTCTCTGTGCTACAGTCAGCAAAATGGTACCGCTGCTTGAAGACCAGTTCAGAGAGACTGAGGAGGAGCTTTTTTTCCCACTGCTCATCTGCATCTTGAATGAGAAGTGTCTAGAGTTACATGATGCCTTATTGTTAACTCTCTTACATTGTTCTTTAAGTTATTAGATTATTTATTTAGCAATTTATTTTTTGTCACATATTTTATAATTCTGTTTTGATGTATATTATTGCACTCATTTAACATAATGATTTTTATTGATATTTATAAAGTCATAAATTATAGTTATTTCCCCTTTATATTCCTCTTAAGTGTACAGTCTTATTGATTAGCGACTAAACATTTCACTACATATTGTAAAATTAGATACATACAATAAAATTAGATTTTAAATGGGGCCTGCACTTTCATTTTCATACCTTAAATGACCACTAATGCTAAAAAAATTATAGTAGCATTCCTGGGAAATGCTTGCAAATACACTTGAACCTTTGTTTCAGATATGACATTATTTCTTTACAAACAGGTACATATTGCCATATCAGAGTAACGACTTCATTTTTGTTATTGTTTGTTTAAACATACTGTGTTAGAAACCAGTTGATCACTTGGCAAACAATACAATACCAATGCTCAAATAAATAACTGTTTAAAATTAAAAGAATTTAAACTGGATGTCGATATTGTGTTACATTACAGTAATGGCTCTTTCAAGCTGAAATTTGTATAAAATAGAGTCAGGGTGCATTCACAGTATGTAGCATTGCACAAAAGGTGTCCAGTGATTTGCAGTATTTTTTCTATTAACAGTACTAAACATGACTTTCCATGTTATTTGTGAGTAGACATCTGCTAAACTGAGAGCCAATGAAAACATTTAATTGAAGTTGTAAGTAACTTTAAACAGAAACATCCCCAGCTGCTGAATGGCAACAGAGAAGTTGAAACTTGAACTGCTTAAAGAATGAGTATTGTCATATTTTCCTTCAGAACATGAATTTGGGGGGAAAAATCAATTGTTTTCAAAAGTTGGGGACAATGATTTATGTCCTTTCTCCGTAGCTAACAATACATTTATTTTACAACGACTGGCTACCTGGGTTTTCAGTTATCACCTTCTTCTCTAAACAGATCACTGGTACAGTTGTACATTTTGGAGTAGTTGCATCAGTACAGCAGTGTGTGTTTTGAGGGATGAAGGATTCTTCTGTCATCCTCAGAAAGTGAAACTTGCTTTCTTGTTTACTTATTTAGGCTTTAGCACCATTTGGTGCTATTGTGTCTTATCTGATTCAAGTCGTGAGGAATTCTAGTAGATGATTTACAATCAATCATCAGTTACACGACTATGTTATTTAAAAGTACTTTACTCGTGGTACACAAACTGTATATCCTGCTTTGTTACACGCGGAAAAACTATAAGCTCTCAACAAGATCACAGAGCACTGATTAACGGCCTAAGGAAAATAGATTACAAAACTTTCCTTTCATACGACAAGAGCTATTGCATTTTGGGTATGCAGCATTAAGGCACTTTACCTATAAGCCCTGAAAAGAAGCTGGGGTTTGAAACATTGATTACTTTCCAGTGCTAAAGGTATCTAGAAAGAAAGATATCTCTGTTGGTACTTTATGTGGATCATGAAGCAAGTGATAAGACGAGACACACTTCTGGTTAATCAATTAGATCTGTGTGGTGTGTCCAGCAGTGAGCTTTGGCTCCATGGATGAACTAAGATTCTTGCTGGGAATCACACTGTGGAAAGGCTGTCTTAAAGCTAAAACTGAGATAAAATAACAACAACACAAATAATAATTGTTATACTTTGCTTGTATTAAAGAATTGTTCAGCATCCAAATCCATAATCAGGTTCTATAGTGGGTCCCATTATAAAAGTTGACAGTAATAAATGCAGTAGTTTCCAGAGGTGTCAATCATTATCTCCTCCAAATGGCATTAGAGCCTGCAGAGGTTTGGAGGCTGGAAGGTAAATGAAAAGCTGGAATTAAAAAATCCCTGGATTGATCAGGTCAATAACAGTGGTGCTCCAATGCCAAAGTATGGTAACACTTTACATAAGCTAATATTTTGGTAGAACAAAACTATCAGCATCTAAGCAGGAGCTTCACCACCCAGTTATATCAGGGAAACAAAGAACATTCTTGCCATTTTTCCTGGCAGAGCACAAATAATACATTTTCTTTGACTTGTAGAGAAAAAGTTAGCACTCTAACATAGAGTGATAATAATAAGCATGAATGAGCATACTATGTATTATTTAAAAGTAATATTTCATCAGAAGGCTATTTATATATGCCCGCCCACTAAGGTCCTCTGATTCTGGTAATCTTGTTGTGCCCCTCACTAATCTACACTCCATGGGTGACAGGGCCTTCAGCTGTATAGCGCCCAGACTCTGGAATGACCTACCAAAATTAATCAGGTCAGCTGACTCCATGAATTCCTTTAAAAAACAACTCAAAACTCATCTGTTCAGGAAGGCTTTTAGCTCTACTTGACTTTATTACCTTTCTCTCAGTTTACTTCTCTGTCAAGATGCTCATGTAACCTGTATGTGTGTGCGAGACCATCAATTATGTTGTCTGTTTTTTTTTCAGAATTTACTGTCTTAATCTTCTTTACTTATTTATCTGGTTTGTACAATGCTATATACTGTATATTCTGCCGTTCTTTATTATATTCTGTAAGTGCCTTGAGCATGGGAAAGGCGCTATATAAATAAAATGTATTATTATTATTTATTATTATAAGTGCAAAGCTTATTAAATACACAGACCAGTGACACAGTGGTTATAGATCTTCACTGCTGTCTACACGTGGTCAGGCTTAAAATATCACAGCTCTCTAACTGCATGTAAATGACTGGGGACCAAAGTATCACTTGGAAACCTTGCTTTTACAGTAACACTTTTATTCCGGTAGCCCACTTCCATGGTTAAGATGTATTTATTAAAAATGTGTGTCTTATTGTGATCTGACCATTGTGTTTTCATAATGTGTGTTTCTTTACAGAAAAAAAGGGATACTGGAGACATTCACAGGGACAGAAACTAACCGGATTTGGCCACAGGTTCATGCATTTCTATGCAGCAGAATCCCTGATGACCCAAAGGCAGCGGCTGGCAAAGTTTGAAATCTTGAGTGATATTTTAGAGTCAGCCCAGATTACTACATGAAGTGACCACTGCCTGCCACTACAATCAAGAGGAAATGATCACATTCCATAGAGGATTCTACCACTGTACTAAAATGGGGCCAAGAAAACTCGCTTCTTTACATCAGCACTGCACTGACATTTTGTACTCAACAAAGAGTACTCTTGATGTAAAGGACAGCTCTGCTTCTTAATATTCCATTTGCTGTTTTTTTAACATTTTAAATCATTCAGCATTTTAATTTGATCATGAGGAACTATGCGCTCTTATACTGTATGTGCATTAGCTTTTTCTTGCCTTGTAGTGTACATTTGCAAGGCAGTGTACACAAACTGTATTTTTTTTCTTCCTAGCACACAGCTACAATGTAGTTTAATAGTAATCTGATAAAACGTGAATAATCTGTGCCCTAGCTAAGCAGAAAGTAACATTTTTAATCACACTGATGTTTGAGAACATAACTGAAAATTATTAAGGGAACAGAAAAATGATTTGTGAAAATATTTTTTTAATTGCTGTCTGTATAGAGCTGAAGGTGCAAGGAGGATGTGAATTTTAAAAGGTATATAGCATTATTTTGAATTTTTTAAAATTGAACTATATTTTTTTAATTAAATAGTCTCATCAGTTGTAGTTTCGCTTATGGTAGGTAATATTTTACCCTCCTCTGCTGCCCCAGATAATAATGTTCAATGCTAGCAAAACCTTTGGTCTGAAAACCACTTTATTATAAGTTGTTTAGCATTTACATGGGACACAAAAGTAACTTGACTGGTGCGGAGTAGCTGTGATTTCAGCGAATTTCTGAAATAGTTAGCTTATAGCAGACAGGCTGCTGTAAATTTTTGGCCAGTTAATATGTGATGCTGCTTCTGCTTTTGTTTTTTTTAAAAAGTGGTTTAGCATCTTAAGAATGTAATATTCCTAAACAGTATATTCTGAACTGATCAGACATTTTGTGTTGCAGGAGTTTAAACAATGCTGTATTTTCCTTGTGTCTTATTTGCTCATTTAGTATGCTGATACTTTCACCACTATCATGTACAAGAACAGTTTAGGGGAACAGAGGGTCTATATCACTTGCCTGTGGAATTGAAAGGATGTGTTGAACAAATAATCAGTTATCTTAGCAAATAACCAACTCGAGTAAATGTGTCTTTTTACCATAGTCAGTTTTATCCATGGAATTTTTTTACCACTGTGTGTGACATACAAAGAATAATCAATGGAGGGGAAAAGACTGAACAGGAATCTGTTGTAATACAATGACTCAGTGCCCACTGCTATTTTTTTTTTAGCTCTGTGGAACCATCCATCCATCCATTCATTATCCAACCCACTATATCCAAACTACAGTGTCATGGGGGGTCTGCTGGAGCCAATCCCAGCCAACACAGGGCACAAGGCAGGAAACAAACCCCAGGCAGGGCACCAGCCCACCGCAAGCTCTGTGGAACCATTCTATAGAAATAAGAAATGTTTCATTATTGTCAACACAGTATGACTTTTAATTAACACATTGCCTCTCGTCTCCCCTGCCATATCTTTGCATTATGTCTAATTCAAGGGCTTCATACACACATCTATCTATGGTCTCCCTGTCCCGCTCAGAAAGGGAATAATGTGAATTTAGGAAGTGCTGCACTGTCTTCACTCCTGTATGTGCACTCACAGTGAGTGTATTAATAGCAACGCCAAAGGAAGAGTCTGGGGCAAAGTGCAGTACATATTTATAAATAGATATCTAAAATGGTACTGAATAAAAAAGCACAATTACACAGTGCATGTAATGCGTAGCATACTGTATGTATATATATATTATATAATATATTGTGGAACAAGCCCCGGACACAGACAGGCAGACATGTTGTTAAGCACCACCACACGTTTATTCACAGTCACTATTTACAATTAAGTGCCACACAACCCCAAAACTCCCCCAAAGTCCAGGCCAAACCACACTATGTCTCACTCTTCAGGCCGCCTCCTGTCTCTTCTCCAAGACCTCATCCGTCTTCCACCCGATTCCAGCCATCCTGTGAAGGGAGGCGGCCCCTTTTATGAGCACCTGGATGTGCTCCAGGTGTGTTCCGGCAATCTCCCACCGACACGCCCCAGTGTGGCGGAAGTGCCGGCTGCATCCCTGGAAGCACTCCAGGTGCTCCTCTTCCCCCCAGCACTTCCTGGTGCTGAGGTCCAGGGCTTTCCAGGCCCTGGGGTGCCCCCTGGCGGTGACCACGGGTCCCTACAGGATTGGGCTTCACAGCCTGTACCTGTGGCCCCCAACACAACCAGGGCGGACGCCCCCTCGTGGTCTCGAGGAGGCGCAGGCCCTCCTCCGGTCTTCCTGGGCGTCCCAGCTGGGTACCACCCCCAGCCGGGTGCCACAATATATCCATCCATCCATTTCCCAACCCGCTGAATCCAAACAGGGTCACGGGGGTCTGCTGGAGCCAATCCCAGCCAACACAGGGCACAAGGCAGGGAACCAATCCCGGGCAGGGTGCCAGCCCACCGCAGGACACACACAAACACACCCACACACCAAGCACACACTAGGGCCAATTTAGAATCGCCAATCCACCTAACCTGCATGTCTTTGGATTGTGGGAGGAAACCGGAGCGCCCGGAGGAAACCCACGCAGACACGGGGAGAACATGCAAACTCCACGCAGGGAGAACCCGGGAATCGAACCCAGGTCCCCAGATCTCCCAACTGCGAGGCAGCAGCGCTACCCACTGCGCCACCGTGCCGCCCTGCCACAATATATACAGTATATATATTTTGTAATTGCATTCCGTTTAGAAAATCCACCACCATGACCTTAGCTTTTCACAACTTGTTGCCATACATCATCACATTAAAAGCTTTTTTTATAAAAACTTTCCACCAACTTTAAGTTCAAAAAGGAGAAAAAAATCTCCAGAATATCAGTGCAGATTGAGAATGTTGTTACTGAGGTGCAGAACAGAGTGCATTGTGCTTCAACGTTTAGTTTTACTGTTTGACAACTTAGCAATATGTTCATAAGAACCTTTTAGAAAAAAAATGAAGTCTTGCCTAAAAATAGTAAGTCATATATATATATATATATATATATATATATATATACTGTGTATATATATATATATATATATATATATACTGTGTATATATATATATTTTTTTCTTTTTTTTATTGTTAAAGACTACAATTGTAGTACTTGATAGATCAAACAAAAATGTAAGATTTCAAGGGACCCATACAGCCTGAGCTAAATATCAATAATTGGTTCTGGAGTGAGGAAGTCAGATGTGTAACCTTCAGTGCTCAGGATGCTTTTTGTTTTAACAAAGTATGACATTCTCTCACCTGAATGATCTAATTTAGGGATGTTGAGTGCCAGAACCAATCAACATTTGACACAAAGCAGGAACCATCCCTGGGGCGGGACGCCAGTCCATTGCAAAGTCTACTTACACTCGACACTCACACTCTCTAAATAAACCTAACACACACCACTCACACAGCTTAGGAATATGGGAGGAGAAAATGGAGATGATGTGCAACCAGATGTGGGATTTAAACCTAGGATCCTGAAGATGTGAAGCAGCAGCACTAAATGCTGCACTGGTGTGCTGCTCAGTTGAGAAAATGATTAATAAAATTGTAAGGAACAGTTAAATGTCTAGATTAGCCAAGTAAAATCAATAAGGATGACCTTGGATTTATGCACATGCAGTATGTAATTGAAATGTAATTTTTTTATGTTATGGAAGTAAATAATAATATGTTAAACTTCACAATTATACTGTACAGAAGAAATTAAGAAGTATAAAGGGATTCTGGGTTACATAGCACTCAGCCTCAAGCTGAAGTCAGTGGATGATGTGCAAAGTCTTGGAGAAGCCATATCTAGAATATTGTATTCAGTTATGGTCTCCATTTTACAAACAAGTTATAAATATCCCGAGAAGTGCTAGTAGACATATCCCATGATGTAATCAGCTAATTTGGACTGTACCTTCACCCATTCCGTAAACCTACTTTGACCATCACGTGGTTGTCGCATGTCACAGCCGTAATGTGCCAGCCTTAGATGGCTTACCACACAACCCTGCATCTACTTATTTAGGGTTAACTGTTGATCTTTTATGTACAGATTTGAAATGTGTAAGGAAGCTCGAGGACTTATATACTGTAAACCCTACATATACATGGAGAACTTGCAAATCCTAATTTGGGAATCTCTCAGTGGAGATAACCCAGAAACCTGCGATGTTTTAACTGCCACCTCCTATGGCTGAGTCATTCAGCCTGAAATGCCCAGAGGGAGACTTAGACAGTTGTTTGTGTGCATGCATCTGAAAATAAATCTGAATATTTAGCCGTTTTGGAGAGAGTGGACTTCGTGTTCAAACGAGTGCTCCCTCTTGACTCCATAGACCAACTGCCATGGTGAAAGAGGAAGCTACCTGGCAGGCAATGACTGAGAGAAAGGGCCTCTCTAGTACCTTAGTAACAGAGAACAGGGAGCGTGGTCTAAGTCCTGTGCCAGGGAGTTACTGCAGCAACAAAGGCCTCATCAATTTCAGCTCTCGTATCAACTTAATCCAATAATCCGCCTTCAAACAGTCTTTTTATAGTGGGGAAAAACACTTCATGCACTATAAATACGATTAAAATTACATTGGGAGCTTTTTGGCCTTCAGCATGATTAGAGTCATTGTTAAAAGAGTGAAAATTCATTCCTAAAAAATGCATTGCTGCAGTTTGAAGGAGATTGCTTTTTTCAACTGAAGAGTTTAGGAAATTGTGTGGAGTGTCCTATGTGGGCAGGATTTATTGTTTAACCCTTTTTCAAATTACACTTTTCACATTCTGTCTCATTATTCAATTCCATTTTATGGTATGGTCCCAAGAGAGAAATTTGTGTTGAATGCAGGTTTTACAGAAAGACCACAACGTAACATTAAAAACACATCAATAAAGAATACAGGCATCAAACATAAACTTAGTACAAATAAATATACCCTAGCAGTGAGAAAAATACTTATGGTGAAAGATCAGATTGAATATATTAGGGCCGGTTTATACTTCACGCTTGTAATGCATACGCACACACGTCATGGCTGCCATGCGTTGTTTTCATGCGTCCTCTGACCACGTTGTCTGCGATTAACGCGACACATGTAAGTTGCAATACCTGCAAAAATATGAATGGCGTATGTGTTCAAGTTTTGTTACATGACGTCGGGATTGTTGCTTACTATCAATATGCGACCGCAAGCTGCAATGCAGCTCCAACAGGATAAATCGATGTTTGATGAATGGTTCAGTGCAGCGAAGCAAATCATAAGACTTAAATGCTGATGTGCGAATGTCTTCATGGTGCTTTTCTTCATCCATTTCTCGCATGGGCAAAACAAGCATCTCATATTCCCCACTGTAACGACGCGATACATTTAAAGGTCTCACATATCATCTGTATTGCTGTTGCCATCTCTTTTTTTTTTGCACTTTTGCAACAGCATCAGAATGGAAAGAATTTTCATTTTTAACATCTTTGTTCCCCAACTCACAACACATCGAAACTGGATGTTGTTTTCTCACTGTGATGATTTCTGACACTGACACCTGGTGGGATCCTCCAGATTTACTTAAAATAACATGCACAAGTATGGACAGTACACTGCTTGCATAGTAGCACTGTCCTCAAGCGCATGCGTCGCATAGTGTTAAGTATACCCTCGGCATTGGATGTAATCATTAAACCAACATTTAGACTTGACAGAAGATTGATACAAATGTTAACTGTTCGTCCAATGATTGAAGCCTGTGGATGTTTAATAAAATTGATCTTTTTTAGATTAATAGCAGCTGGGCTGAAGGAGTATTTGAACAGGTTGGTTTTGATCTTTGGAACCCTGAATTTGTAAGCTGATGGCGACAACTGGAATTGAGAATGTAGCGGATGAGTCCTGTTTGAACACACTTCTCTTTTTGTAGTACTTGCTTCCTATTATCCTCCTTAGCATTAACACTTTTTCTCCAAAAAAATGTGTAAAAGCGTTGCATTTCTTGGCTTGAAAAATAACATTTTTATTAAATCTCATCTTTCTACTGTACAACATGTGAAACACTAAAAGTATGAAGTCAGAAGTGTAGAAGTATAAAATTGATACAAATAATAATAATAACTGATAATATGAACAGCACTCTGAATATGTGCGAGTGATACAAGCATCACTTTCAGTTTCACTGCCTGAAGACAGATTCACTTCGTCATCACTGCTAACGAGAGGCGTTTGCTACGAGATGCCATTATGAGGCTAGGAGAAGACATGTCTACACAGTTGCCCAGGTAAGGCTCGGGTCTGACGCTTATGTACAACATGCCTATACCGTTGCCTGAGTAACGTTTGGCACTAACGCTATTCTCACTTTTACAGCCTGAGTAAACCTCAGGTCTTACATGAGATGTGTCTATACCGTTGTCCAATTGACGCTCGGGTCTTACACTTATGTGAGACACATCACAACTATACCGTTGCCCAAAAAACGCTCTGCACTTATGTTATTCGTATCTATCTATCTATCTATCTATCTATCTATCTATCTATCTATCTATCTATCTATCTATCTATCTATCTATCTATCTATCCGCACTTTTACAGCCTGTAAGCACCATCATAGTAACACTCGGGACTAACACTTTTTACAGTTCGAGTGACGCTCGGGTCTAAGGCTAAGGAAGGTAAACAGGGCCATCAGATCTGACTGTTGAGAACTTCTTACTTTTGTTTTATAGTTTGATTTGTTCTGTTTTTGTTTCTTACATTACAGTTTCCAAAACAGGCCAACAGAACATAAGTAAAGTTGGACTCAATAGAAGATTTAGAAAAGAGTAACATAATGATAGGACTTACACTAAAAAGACTCAGCTTTCTTAAGCAGTAGAGGTGCTGCTGTCTCTTTGTACAGATGGCTTCTGTATTTTCCTTAAAAGTCAGTTTTGAGTCCATGATTGTCTCCAGATATTTAGAACTGACAACACTCTCAAACCTGGGGGGTATTTTTCGTACGTGGATTACTTGTTTAGCCAGATGTAATTGTTGACGATTTGGCCTGATCCTTGATCTGTCGGTTTTTCGAAACTCTTGCTGGCTGTGTTGTCATAGCAGCACATCCAAATCCTCAAACCTGCTCGGAGCAGGTTTGTTCTACGTAAACAAGGATTAGTTTACACACGTAATCAG
This sequence comes from Erpetoichthys calabaricus, assembly GCF_900747795.2. Lineage (NCBI taxonomy): Eukaryota > Metazoa > Chordata > Cladistia > Polypteriformes > Polypteridae > Erpetoichthys > Erpetoichthys calabaricus. The sequence goes on from NC_041398.2 coordinate 185,528,574, forward strand.
TGACGGTGCGTGGAATTCATTCAGTCATGACTTCGCCGTTCATGAATGAGCGACCAATTGATATCGGTACGCAAATTATAAGAAGATAATTTCATATAGAGAGGGTTTTGCGCGATTGGCAAGATCCTTTATTGCTCCCGGAGGAAATTCTTTTCGAAAGATACCGCTTTAGCCGAGGGGGAATATTGTACCTCAAAGATTTATTAGCACCTTATATTCGAAGTCAAACTCGGCGAAGTCGGGCTCTCACAACCACATAGACAGTATGCATTGCTTTGAGGTTTTTTGCAAGCGGCACTTTTTTTATATACTGTAGGCGATGCGGAAAATCTAACTAAAAGTGCAGTTTGCCAGGCAATTCGTAAAGTCTGTTTGGCTCTGAAATATTTCTTTCGGGTTTTCATAGTGTTTCCTGGACACCTGTGTGTGCAGACCATAAAAGAGGCGTTTCATGCCATTGCAGGTAGGTAATACACAGGCTAAAACACCCACAGTTCCATAAAGAATCTCACAATCAGCCTAACATTCTCATTACCCAGGATTTCCAAATGTGATTGGGGCACATGGGACTGATCAGAGTGGAGTTTGATTTGGAAAATGTACCTCTCCTCCTTATGAATAATCAGACACAGTGTCTTCATCAAATATTTAACCTTTGTCAATATCTCGTTGGTCAGACACAAGTTCTAGGGATATGACATTTCCTGCAACTGACCCAACAAAAAAAGAGGGCTATATGGAACATACCTATGGCACACATTGAGGACAAATATATGCCATGACCATCCTTTACCTGAAATGAAGTGACCACTGCATCCTGCCACTGGTTCTGAGGAGGAGCTTCCCCCTGGAATGCCCTCAAACAGGGCGATGGGCATTTGCTGGAGAGCCAACTCTTCTGCAGGGGTTAAGTCTGGACCACGTGGACCTCCACCTGTTTTTTGCTTGTCTGCCTTCATATTAGCTTTAAAATTAATGTTCTTTACATTATATATGATTCTTTATGTCAACAATTCTTTAAATAGTTATATACCAATATTTACCAGTTTGAAGTATATTCTTGTACTTCACTTTAATCCGTTCCCGTGTTCTCCTTGTGCTCACGTTTGATCTGGAATTACGACATATTAAATAATAATTAATCTGACACATAGGAAATGAAGCGCTGCATTCAGTAAGTACAATGCACACGCGTTTAATTTGTCGACCACTTTTTGCCAGCCGTCTTTTCTGGTTTGGGCTGCTTTTGCAGTGTTACCCCTTGTGCATATTAAATCTTGAAATCCTTCGACTAACTAACTAATTAACTAACTAACTAACTAACACACACACACCCATACACACCCACACACACGCACACACACACACACAGCTTGTGTGAAAAAAAATCCGCCCGTTCTTTCATCATTTTGTTGCAGCCTATCAAAGACTTGTTGATCATGTTTTCTGGACTCAATATATATGGGCTTTTCACTCAGAGCAGTGCTACTGTTCCTGTGTGGTTACCCTTTACTTAGATCCACATCCACGACGGCAGCTTTATCAAATACACTGAAATTAACTGCATATGGTTCATACATTTAATGCATCTGATTGTAATTAACTTGTAACAATATAATGGCCCACAGAATGGTCAAACTATTCTAAATACCATAACTGCTTTAGTGTTGTTACTCTCACTGCACCTTCTTCTTCTTCTATCAGCTGCTCCCATTAGGTGTTGCCACATCAGATCATCTTTTTCTATATTACTCTCACTGCACCACTCAGAGTATTTATATCACTGTATCTGAGTGTGAATCACAGATCTACAGCGATCGGAAACAGAATTATCGGTATACAGCATCAAGCACTCTCTGCCTCAGCCATTCGCTATTTGAACTGCTCTCATCCGACCAACGCTTCACAGCCTTTCCTGTTCGGACCTCACGGTTCACAAACAGTTTCATCCCAAGAACTCTAAATGCACACAATCAGTCTATCAAGTGCTCCTTGTAGAACTGTTTGTATTTGCAAGTTACCGTGAGGTAATTGTACTTATGATACAGTTATAATATTGCACAACCTGAGCCACTTTATAAAGCGTGTATTTACATATGATTACAATATCATTTTTAAGATGAAATGCAGCAAAATATGTTGATTATATTATACAGATAAAACTGTAACTTTAACTACATGGTGCCACAGCGCTAGCGAGCTTGAGTGCGCGACACTGGAAGGATAGATGGATAGAATAATTAAACATTACGAAGATATTTCAATGTTCCTTAAACGTTTTGAAGAATCGCCGTTCTAAGCTTACAGATGGCTTAACGTCTATTACAGAGCTGATTGTGTGGCGATTGGGTATTTGAAGAAAGAAAAGTAAGGATAGGAATTGGGGGTTAGTATGTTTGAAAAAGACAATACTTCTGTAATAAAGCATTTCATTGAAGGTCACGCATGGCGCAGCAAGCATCTTGCTGTAAGACATGAACAATCACTGCGCCACCGTGTTCCCATGTTTAATAACATGCTTTAACTCATATCATCATGAAAATTATATCACGTATACTTCTCAGTATTTTAATTATTCAGAGAGTTGTAATATTAAAAATGTAATGGATTCTGTGTCCTGTTGGAGGAAGAGCACGTAGTGATTCAGGCACATAGAGCACACATAAGATCAAATACACAACAAAGCATTTAACGTGCTACTTTTGTTATGATGGGATTTGAGAAACTAGTAAATTAAACAATTTTAAGATGAAGTTTATGATGTTCTACTTTAATGACAAAATAAACTACGTGATTAAAATGGAAATTTCGAGATTAAAGTTGACATTTCATGCTTTTTTCACATTGTGTGCCTTTTTTTTTCACTGTACCCTAATAAGCTTTCATATGACACTCAGACGGTGGGCTACGAGTCGCCTTTTCACGCCGACTTTGATATGTGACAACTTTTTTATTTTGGGCACTGTGCGACTTTGTGAACTTGAGCTTTCGAGTTTCTCCAACACGCTATGTTACTCGATCAACTTTCTTTTGTTGCTTATATAACTGTTTAAACCAACAAATAGTACGTTTTTCTTTGCCTCCATTTGTTATTCGCTGAAATTCTTCTATTTTTCCTCGTAATTTTGCCATTGCCTTTTCACAGAACACTGGGCTTAAGGGCTATTTATATTGATTTACATATTCAAAGAGGCATAATTCTGGGAGGAGTTGTGGCGGGACAGCAGGCGCGTGCACGTGTGTTTATTTCCACGCTGAGCGGGATTTATGTAGCAGAAGAACGCGGAAGTTGGCGAACACACAGATTCCTGCATCTGGATTTTTCTGTGTGTACGCACATTTCGGCTTTTGTGCTTACGTCATGTTATAGTGTGAATTCTACGCACGCCGTTATGCATGAGGCCCCTGATCTTTAATGATTGGTCCTTGTTGGTGAATTGCGTTTCTCCTGAAATCAATTACTGCGGTGGGCTGGCGCCCTGCCTGGGGTTTGTTCCTGCCTTGCGCCCTGTGCTGACTGGGATTGGCTCCAGCAGACCCCCGTGACCCTGTGTTAGGATATAGCAGGTTGGACAAAGACTGACTGACTGACTGAAATCAATTATAAGTGCCTTAGTTTTTGAAACATTTACATGTAGAAAAGACTCGTGACACCACTTAACAAATCATCTGGACCAGGACTGGTTTCATTCTCATGGAGTGGGCTTTCAAGCAACGAGTCATCAGCAAATCTCATGAGGAACCTAATTTTCAATTTTACAGTGACACACATTTGTATAGAGCAGGGGTGTCAAACTCCAGGCCCAGTGGGCAGCAGTGGCTGCAGGTTTTCATTCTAACCCTTTTCCTAATCAGTGACCAGTTTTCACTGCTAATTAACTCCTTTTCTCTTCAGTTTTATAACTCCGTTTTAAACGATTCAGACCTCTGAATTGATTCTTTTCATCATTAAATGGCAGCCAAACAGAAATGAGACATGAAATGAGCTCACAGATGACCAGCTAAATTGGGCCTTCAAACTCCAACCAATTTCACTTCAACCAGTTTCTTAATGAGAAGCCAATGCTTACTGTTAATTAAACTTGTTATTTAATTCTACTGCTTGTTGCTGCTCTCACTGTTGACTTTCAAAATGTTTTGGTGACCGGAGCAGACCAACATGACTGAGACCTTCACCTTACCTTACTTTCAGGTTAGCTGGCCATGTGGTGGCTTGTTTTGTGTCTCATTATTGTTTGGCTGCTCATTAATGAAAAAGAAACAACTAAGGGGTCTGAGTCAAGTTAATTAAAACTTAAGGCAAAAGAAGTTAATTAGCAGCCAAAACTTGTCACTAATTATGAAGATGGTTAGAATGAAAACCTGCAGCACCTATGGCCCTCCAGGACCAGAGGTCGACACCCCTGGTCTAGGGGATGCACAAAAGCAGTGAAAGAACACCCACCTGAGGGGATCCTGTGGAGAAGAACAGCATGTCAGACAGAAATTCATGGAGTTCAGTCTGTTAAAAAGTCAATCAGCCACTCATCCAAATTCAAATCTTTGTATGGATCTCTGCATGAAGGTGGCACTGGATGGTGTTAAAAGCTGATGAGAAGTCTATAAACGGGAGCTTCGTTTGACTCTTGATGCCCTCTAAGTGTTCATACAAGCAACAGATGATGGAAAGTGACAATGGTATCCTTTGTTCCCCCTGTTAGACTGGTTGGCCATCTTTTAGGAAAAGGTCGATCTTTTTTAGATTAATAGCAGTTGGGCTGAAGGAGTATGTGAACAGGTTGGCCTTGATCCTTTAAAGGTTGAACTTGTAAGGTGATGGCAATAACTGGAATTGAAGATGTAGTGGAGGAGTCCAACTTGAGAGAACACACTCAACTTTCTGTAGTACTATCAGTCACTGACTTCAGTCTGTTAAAAAAACGATCAACCACTTGTCCAAATTCAAATCTTTTTATGAGAGTATCTGCATGAAGGTGGTGCTGGATGGTATTAAAAGCTGATGAGAAGTCAGGAAACGGGAGCCTCGTGTGAGTCTTGATGCCATCCAAGTGTTCATATGAGTAAATGGCAGCCTTTGCCCCCCTATTAGACTGGTTGACAAACTGAAATGGGTCTAATAAACGCTTTGAGTTGTTTCTGTTAGCTTCCACTTGATAAGTTCTTCAAATGATTTCCTAACCAGTGATGTCAGAGCCCCTGGTCTGTAGTCATTTAAGGTTTTAGGGGTTTTGCCTTTATCTACTGGAATATAGCTTGTGTCCAACCCTTTGGAACCTTCTGGTGTTTTAATAATATCTTAAATGAAGTTACAGTGCATCCGGAAAGTATTCACAGCGCATCACTTTTTCCACATTTTGTTATGTTACAGCCTTATTCCACAATAGATTAAATTTGTTTTTTTCCTCAGAATTCTACACACAACACCCCATAATGACAATGTGAAAAAAGTTTACTTGAGATTTTTGCAAATTTATTAAAAATAAAAAAACTGAGAAATCACATGTACATAAGTATTCACAGCCTTTGCTCAATACTTTGTCGATGCACCTTTGGCAGCAATTACAGCCTCAAGTCTTTTTGAATATGATGCCACAAGCTTGGCACACCTATCCTTGGCCAGTTTCGCCCATTCCTCTTTGCAGCACCTCTCAAGCTGCATCAGGTTGGATGGGAAGCGTCGGTGCACAGCCATTTAAGATCTCTCCAGAGATGTTCAATCGGATTCAAGTCTGGGCTCTGGCTGGGCCACTCAAGGACATTCACAGAGTTGTCCTGAAGCCACTCCTTTGATATCTTGGCTGTGTGCTTTGGGTCGTTGTCCTGCTGAAAGATGAATCGTCACCCCAGTCTGAGGTCAAGAGCGCTCTGGAGCAGGTTTTCATCCAGGATGTCTCTGTACATTCCTGCAGTCATCTTTCCCTTATCCTGACTAGTCTCCCAGTTCCTGCCACTGAAAAACATCCCCACAGCATTATGCTGCCACCACCATGCTTCACTGTAGGGATTGTGCAAGGTTTCCACCAAACGTGACGTCTGGTATTCACACCAAAGAGTTCAATCTTTGTCTCATCAGACCAGAGAATTTTCTTTCTCATGGTCTGAGAGTCCTTCAGGTGCCTTTTGGCAAACTCCAGGCGGGCTGCCATGTGCCTTTAACTAAGGAGTGGCTTCCGTCTGGCCACTCTACCATACAGGCCTGATTGGTGGATTGCTGCAGAGATGGTTGTCCTTCTGGAAGGATCTCCTCTCTCCACAGAGGACCTCTGGAGCTCTGACAGAGTGACCATCAGGTTCTTGGTCACCTCCCTGACTAAGGCCCTTCTCCCCCGATCGCTCAGTTTAGATGGCCGGCCAGTTCTAGGAAGAGTCCTGGTGGTTTCGAACTTACGGATGATGGAGGCCACTGTGCTCATTGGGACCTTCAAAGCAGCAGAAATGTTTCTGTAACCTTCCCCAGATATGTGCCTTGAGACAATCCTGTCTCGGAAGTCTACAGACAATTCCTTTGACTTCATGCTTGGTTTGTGCTCTGACATGAACTGTCAACTGTGGGACCTTATATAGGCAGGTGTGTGCCTTTCCAAATCAAGTCCAATCAACTGAATCTACCACAGGTGGACTCCAATTAAGCTGCAGAAACATCTCAAGGATGATCAGGGGAAATAGGATGCACCTGAGCTCAATTTTGAGCTTCATGGCAAAGGCTGTGAATACTTATGTACATGTGCTTTCTCAATTTTTTTATTTTTAATAAATTTGCAAAAATCTCAACTAAACTTTTTTCATGATGTCATTATGGGGTGTTGTGTGTAGAATTCTGAGGAAAAAAATGAATTTAATCCATTTTGGAATAAGGCTGTAACATAACAAAATGTGGAAAAAGTGATGCGCTGTGAATACTTTCCGGGTGCACTGTAAAAATGGAGAGTTGGTCTCGTCTGTTATGGGAGATGGACGTCTAAAGCAGAGCTCCGTTAGCAGCAGTTTTATTTTTTCTCTTATCTCTTATTATCCCAAGGTATCCTGTTTTTACCCAACTCGAGGAGTTTCTATTACAGTATATAAACAGGAGCAACAAGAAAGAGGGTCAGAAAGAAACAGAAAAGAAATCTAAAACTACATCCAAATCTAGACAGGCATTAATTCCAAGTTCAAGGTACGGCCTTTCAGAGACAGACTCCCCAGGACCCTGCTCCGCTGCATCGTCTCCAGTCAAGAGCAAAAATGGGTGCAAATGTGCAAGTGATGTAGGTCATGATAGCTCACCGATTCCAGAAGATCACTTGAAACTATAATACATTTAGTGAGAGATCTCATATCAGATCTGAAGGACACCAACAAAGATACCTCCATGACACCCTGTGCTGAATACAGCACAGAAGAAACCTGCAGCAACTTTCAGTGCGCACTTTCTGAACTAGCAGCCGAGCAGCATTGCACACTTAAAAAAAATGTATGAAAGTAGGAGCCAGAAGGGCAATTAGACAGGGCATTAGACAATGGCTATGCAAGAAGAGTTGGGGCCAGTGGCGGTGTGGTTGCTCCCAAATGTATCAGTGTCCAGTGACTGTGCCATTGACAGTTCTGTATGTTGATCCATATTTCTGATTTCTTACATTACACAATATAAAGATTTCCAAACATCACTTTTCATTTTTTGCAATGGCATTTAGTTACATTTATTTGATTCGGTATCACGCTATACTTAAGTTCAAATAATAATGTACATCTCCATATGTTTTAAAGGGATATACAGTAAATGATTTTTCATGGCCGTAACAATCTGTTTTATGCGCACAGAATTCATTTTCATTTACCCACCGTCCTAAGTCCATTAAACCTGTTCTCGAGGAGATCCAAGTTAATGAGCAACTTTTTTCCCCTTCTCTGACTCCAAGAACCCCACTGGTACTGGACTTAGTCCTAGTCTTGGTCTGCTGAAAGCCTGCAGCTCTGAGACACACTGTAAACAGACCTAAACCCCAAAGTTAGTCTTGTTGCCGTAAATATGTACTAAGAGCAGACTAGTATGGGATCATCTTGAGCTCATAGCACACTGCAATTGACCTGATAAGTTCATTACAGCTGAGCAAGTGATGTAAGGCAGAAATTATTTGTGGATCATGTTATGGACGCCCCTGGAATGGAAGGATGGGGCAGGGCAGCTACTTGCCCATACTGCCTCCCCCAAAACGCTAGATGGCAGTTCCCCTGGAGTGTGGCGGTGCCCTGGATTCCCACAGGGCAGTTCAGTTTCTCAGCCCTGTTGGGTGCCGTTTGTGCTGCCAGGGGGAGCTGTCAAAGAACCTGAGGACTCATACTTTCCTTATAGTCCAGGCTGAAGAAAATGTCAGTTCTTCATTAGACCTGGAAGTGTCAGCCAGTTATGTGGTCGGAAGGACATAAGCACTTCTGGGTCAAGGACTATTTAAAGGACTGATGGGAACCCAGCAAGGGAGCCGGAGTTGGGAGGTAGAGGACAGAGCTTGCTGGGAGATGTGCAGGAGAGATTTGATTTATAAATATTTGTGTTTTGGTGTTTAATTATCTGTTTATTGTGGTTTGGGTGCTTTTGAGGCACCATTATCAAAAAGAATCATTAAAACAACTTCTGGGTGCTTTTGAAACGTGTTGTCAGTGTCTGTTTGTCGGGTTAAGCACTGGTATAGCTCCATCTAGTGTTACAATGGGAACACATACAGTGGTGTGAAAAACTATTTGCCCCCTTCCTGATTTCTTATTCTTTTGCATGTTTGTCACACAAAATGTTTCTGATCATCAAACACATTTAACCATTAGTCAAATATAACACAAGTAAACACAAAATGCAGTTTTTAAATGATGGTGTTTATTATTTAGGGAGAAAAAAAATCCAAACCTACATGGCCCTGTGTGAAAAAGTAATTGCCCCCTTGTTAAAAAATAACCTAACTGTGGTGTATCACACCTGAGTTCAATTTCCGTAGCCACCCCCAGGCCTGATTACTGCCACACCTGTTTCAATCAAGAAATCACTTAAATAGGAGCTGCCTGACACAGAGAAGTAGACCAAAAGCACCTCAAAAGCTAGACATCATGCCAAGATCCAAAGAAATTCAGGAACAAATGAGAACAGAAGTAATTGAGATCTATCAGTCTGGTAAAGGTTATAAAGCCATTTCTAAAGCTTTGGGACTCCAGCGAACCACAGTGAGAGCCATTATCCACAAATGGCAAAAACATGGAACAGTGGTGAACCTTCCCAGGAGTGGCCGGCCGACCGAAATTACCCCAAGAGCGCAGAGACGACTCATCCGAGAGGTCACAAAAGACCCCAGGACAACGTCTAAAGAACTGCAGGCCTCACTTGCCTCAATTAAGGTCAGTGTTCACGACTCCACCATAAGAAAGAGACTGGGCCAAAAACGGCCTGCATGGCAGATGTCCAAGACGCAAACCACTGTTAAGCAAAAAGAACATTAGGGCTCGTCTCAATTTTGCTAAGAAACATCTCAATGATTGCCAAGACTTTTGGGAAAATACCTTGTGGACTGATGAGACAAAAGTTGAACTTTTTGGAAGGCAAATGTCCCGTTACATCTGGCGTAAAAGGAACACAGCATTTCAGAAAAAGAACATCATACCAACAGTAAAATATGGTGGTTGTAGTGTGATGGTCTGGGGTTGTTTTGCTGCTTCAGGACCTGGAAGGCTTGCTGTGATAGATGGAACCATGAATTCTACTGTCTACCAAAAAATCCTGAAGGAGAATGTCCGGCCATCTGTTCGTCAACTCAAGCTGAAGCGATCTTGGGTGCTGCAACAGGACAATGACCCAAAACACACCAGCAAATCCACCTCTGAATGGCTGAAGAAAAACAAAATGAAGACTTTGGTGTGGCCTAGTCAAAGTCCTGACCTGAATCCAATTGAGATGCTATGGCATGACCTTAAAAAGGCGGTTCATGCTAGAAAACCCTCAAAGCTGAATTACAACAATTTTGCAAAGATGAGTGGGCCAAAATTCCTCCAGAGCGCTGTAAAAGACTCATTGCAAGTTATCGCAAACGCTTGATTGCAGTTATTGCTGCTAAGGGTGGCCCAACCAGTTATTAGGTTCAGGGGGCAATTACTTTTTCACACAGGGCCATGTAGGTTTGGATTTTTTTTTCTCCCTAAATAATAAAAACCACCATTTACAAACTGCATTTTGTGTTTACTTGTGTTATATTTGACTAATGGTTAAATGTGTTTGATGATCAGAAACATTTTGTGTGACAAACATGCAAAAGAATAAGAAATCAGGAAGGGGGCAAATAGTTTTTCACACCACTGTAACATCTTTGGGATGAGGGAGGTGACTGTAATACTTAGTCAAAATGTGGTCAGAGAGTGAACAATTTTGGATTTGAATCCAGAATCCAAAACCTGATGCATAGCTACTGCACCACCATGCCATTCCTAGGCCAGTTTAAAGTTTCAGTCATATTCTAAACTGCTTTGTCCTGAATAAGGTCATGGTGAGAGCCTATCCCAGCTAGCATAAGACGCAAGGCAGGAACAAACCTTGGCCAGGGCTCCAGTCCATCACAGGGTGAACACACTCACATCCTAACCACACACCAGGGACAACTTAGTAATGCCAGTCCACTTAATTTCTATGTCTTCGGACTGAGGGAGGAAACTGGAGCACCAGGAAGGAATCCACGCAGACATGGGGAGAACATGCAAATTCCACGCTGGGAGAACCCTAGACGTGAACCTTGGACTCCTTACTGCAAGGCAGCAGAGCTATCACTACGTCACCGTGTTGCCCCAGTTTAGAGTTGCTAGTTTGGAAAAAAATCAACATATTATTTAAAGAAAGAAACTTATCCTCTAATAGGACAAGTTTGATAAAACCTCTTGAGTCACTAATCAGGCAGGAGGAAACTTACCCATTTTGTCTGTAGCCTCCTTAGTGTTAGACCCAAGCGTTACTCAGGCTGTGAAAACCATGCTAAAAGCGTTAGTCCCGAGTGTCACAGAAAGCTGGCGAAACTGGATCTCATGCAAACGTTACATGCCAGTTTGCAGAACAAATCATTGCCGTACATCCACCATCCACTCCACTGCAGTCGACTCAGCACATCGCGTATCAATCCAGAGTGTCTTATTGGTAGACATTGTATTGATAATATACCTTCAGCAGAAAAAAAAACAGAATCCCAACTCGTACCTGTGCAGTGTGCTGTTCAAAAGTTCATAAATCTGGAAAGAAAATCTGAAAAGAAACGTGCTATTATTGTCCCGACTGTGATGTTGGATTGTGTCTTTAACCGTGCTTTCAGATTTATCACACAAAGGACTCATTTTGAGATTTTTTTTATGCGTTTATTTGGAATAAAATGCAACGTTAAGGAGGCTAATTTACTTCTCATTAAATACCGAAGAGGGAACATTCATCACAGCAGTCTGTACAGAATGGTCAAAAAAGTAAGGGCAGGGGTCAGCTTTATAAATAACTGAATTTACATAACAGTGCCAATTAATGCACATATTCACTCTGATTGGTTCAATGGTTTACACCCAAATGACTAATTGAAATAAAAGCCTATTCTGAAATAAAAGCCTATTGTTCTTTTCATATCTAAAGTGCTGTGAAAAAGTATTTGCGCCTTTCCCGATTTCTTATTTTTTTGCATGTTTGTCACACTTAAATGTTTCAGATCATCAAACACATTTAAATATTAGACAAAGATAACCCAAGAAAACACAAAATGCAGTTTTTAAGTGATGATTTTATTTATTATGGAAAAAAAAACTATCCAAACCTACATGGCCCGATGTGAAAAAGTAATTGCCCCGTGTTAAATCATGAAGTAACTGTGGTTAATCACATTTTTGGCCAGGCCTGATTGCTGTCAGATCTGTTGAATCAAGAGATCACTTAAACAGAACCTGTCAGACAAAGTGAAGCAGGCCAAAAAATCCCAAAAAGGAAGACATCATGCCGCGACATAAAGAAATTCAGGGAAAGATGAGAAATAAAGTAATTGACATCTATCAGTCTGGAAAAGGTTACAAAGCCATTTCTAAAGATAAGAGCCATTATCCACAAACGGAGACAACATGGCATAGTGGTGAACCTTCTCAGGAGTGGCGGCCTACAACAATTACCCCAACAGTGCAGCAACGACTCATCCAAGAAGTCACAAAAAATCCAGAACAACATCTAAAGAACTGCAGGCCTCACTTGCCTCAGTTAAGGTCAGTGTTCATGACTCAATCATAAGAAAGAGACTGGGCAGAAATGGAATGCATGGCAGAGTTCCAAAGCGAAAACCACTGCTGACCAAAAAGAACATAAAGGCTCCTCCCACTTTTGCCAAAAAACATCTTAATGATCTCCAAGACTTTTGGGAAAATATTCTGTGGACTGATGAAACAAAAATTGATTTTGTTTGAAGGTGTGCGTCCTGTTACATCTGGCATAAAAGTAACAGAGCATTTCAGAAAAGGAACATCAACAGTCAAACATGGTGGTGGTAGTGTGATGGTCTGGGGCTGCTTTGCTTCTTCAGGACATGGACAACTTGTTGTGATTGATGGAACCATGAATTCTGCTCACTACCAAAAAATCTTGAATTACAATGCCCGGCCATCAGTTTGTGACCTCAAGCTGAAACACACAAGGGTTCTGCAGCAGGACAATGATCCAAAACACACCAGCAAGTCCACCACTGAATGGCTTAAAAAAACAAAATGAAGGTTTTGAAGTGGACTAGTCAAAGTCCGGACTTGAATCCAATTGACATGCTGAGGCATGACCTTAAAAAAGCGGTTTATGCTTGGAAACCCTCCAATGTGGCCGAATTAAAATAATTCTGCAAAGAAGAGTGGGCCAAAAATCCTCCACAGTAATGTGAAAGACTCATTGCCAGTTATTGCAAATGCTTGATTGCAGTTGTTGCTGTGGAGGGTGGCAGAACCAGTTATTAGGTTTAGGGGGCAATTACTTTTTCACATAGGGCCATGTAGGTTTGGATAGTCTTTTTTCCTTAATAAAATCATCACTTAAAAAATTGCTTTTTGTGTTTACTTGGGTTATCTTTGTCTAATATTTAAATTTGTTTGATGAGCTGAAAAATTTAAGTGTGACAAACATGCAAAAAAATAAACCAGGAAGGGGGCAAATTCTTTTTCAATGTATGATGTTCAGCTATTATCTTTGATATCTCTGTGTATGTGACGACTGTGCAGTCTTGTTGTTTACAGGACATCTGCTGATCTCTTAATCATCTCCTTGTACATTTTGTGTGTTACATCAACCATTCTCGTAGTACATTCTTGTCTTTTATTTACTTAACCATTTCAGTAGTTCTCTTCTTGACATTTCAAAAACAGATGTTTATATATTTCAATGTGCACTGCAAATCAAAATACTTAACTACTGTTACCTCCAAATTATTCTCGCACACTAGATGCAATGTAACACAGAGGTTTAAAACTATACAGATCCAGATTTGTATGCATATTTCATGTTTATGTCACGCAATAAATGTTAGGTGAAAGCATGTACAGCAGTAGATAAAACATTTAGAATGTTTTGCTTAATTTTTGTTTGGGATTTACATTACTTAAGCTGTTTTCAAAGGCACTGGTTCATTTGATATTAATCTGTCATTTCTTTTATTCACTAGGGAGGTGCAGTGCCAGATGCCTTATTTAGCTGTGTGAGTCACGGATACACAAACAGTAAAATAACTCCCCGCTGACTGTTAGATCTTTGTTTAATCCAGTGGATTCAGATGCTGCCGGGGATTTGTGTGTCTGAAGCACCTACACCCTTGGCTCCAGTTTCCCTGAATTGTGTTTATTTTATTTTCAGTGAATTATCTAATGAACTACACAAACAAAATCCAAGTCACTTTTATTCGCCAGTAGTTAATGTGCGGGAATTGAACTTGGTAGCTTTGGAGCTACCAACATCACATACAAATAACATAAATAAGAGAAGTTAAACAAAATTGTGCAATTATAAAGGAAATGCGCAAATGAAAGTTTCTGTGTGTGTATAATGTGTATAGCATGTCTGTATATAGATAGATCTTTATTGTCATTGTCACTTTTACAAAGGCACACATACATGTATCTACACACACGCAGTATTTGAGAGGGCCACAAACCACCTGATTGATGTCAGGACCATCCTGGACTGCAGATGACCACAACAGACAGTCAGAAATGTCAAGATGTTATTGCAAAATTCTAATAAAATATCAAGGCTACTTTCTTGTTAACCTAATGGTGCCAACACCCCTAAAAGCTATTTATAAAAAGAAAAACAGTTCAGGCTCGGGTACAGGCCATAAACAAAAATAAATTTTACTCTCCAAATAAAGAAAAAACAGGAGCATATTGAGCCAGTCACTGAGCCACACAGCTGCTCTATCCCCTGTGTTCTCGGCTACTTGTCCACCATGCTGGAGTGCGGCCAATCAACTCCCGACCCCCCAATCACCTCAAGAGCTTTCCAGCTCTTAAAGACCCCCCAATAGGGTAACACCAATAATGACTCCAGGAAGGGAAGTAATGTCACCATAATTAATCAAAAAGAAACATTAAAATTAGCTGGACTACCTTAAAACTTAAATAAACTAACACAAATAAAACACAAAGTCAACAACATTATTGCCGGCTAAACAAAAGTAAATTTGCTTTGTATTCCAATTTTCCACACAAACGTACATGTGTTACCCCAGCGCACTGCTTTAAAAATTGTAATGTGCAAAACGATTCTTTTCAAAGTAGTGATGTGCAAAACAATTCTTTTTAGTGATTCAAATATCATTTCATTCAGTTCACCAAAATAATTCGAATCTTTGAATCACTGATTTGACCACTTCAAAAACAACAAGCCATATTCTAGTTTAAAATCTAGAATAGTATCATAACAGTGCAACAACTTTAACCACAAACAATATAAAAAGAAGGCAACAAAATAAGTGATTCACACATAATAGTAACAATGATACTCTTTATTGAATTTTGAAAATAAATAAAATCCATCCTTCCAACCCGCTATATCCTAACTACAGGGTCACGGGGGTCTGCTGGAGCCAATCCCAGCCAACACAGGGCGCAAGGCAGGAAACAAACCCCGGGCATGGCGCCAGCCCACCACAGGGCATGCACCAAGCACACACTAGGAACAATTTGGGATCGCCAATGCACCTAACCTGCATGTCTTTGGACTGCGGGAGGAAACCGGAGCGCCCGGAGGAAACCCACACAGACACGGGGAGAACATGCAAACTCCACACAGGGAGGACCCGGGAAGCGAACCCAGGTCTCCTAACTGCGAGGCAGCAGCGCTACCACTGTGCCGCCACAATAAATAAAATTTCAACAATAAATAAAAAAAAACAATTTTACAACTAGAACCTTAGAATAGTGCACATATCATGATAAAACTGTGAGAAAACTGATATATCTCTCTATTATAATAACAAAATACGGGGACAAGATGAGACTTTTTAGCCTGGGATGAGACGTGACTTTTTCAGACAGATACTTTCACGTCCCGTGAGACGAGACTTTGTGCCAAGAGATTTAAACCATACCCAGGGCCGAAAATAAAAGACAAAGAGTAGAAGACAAAATAGAACATCGTAAAGAAGTCAAAAACATTGGCGCGATACACATGAAGAGCAGGTTAGGGATAATGAAAGTACTAAAATTCGTAAGTCTCAAAAAAATGATAGTAAAGATCGCATTAGTGCAAAACAAATGGAAATTATTATTCAGTGAAATAACGGAACAGTGAAAAGAGATTGAATATATTGTTTGGATTTAAACTTTAAGTCGGAGACTTGTAGATTGTCTAATTCGTGTTGCCATCTGGGAAAAGTAGTGTTTCTTCCCAGTGAAGAGCGTATCCGTGAGAATCAAAAGATTTGTTGTTTGGTGAAAGTGAAATCCACATACGTGAGCAGCAGAGATGCAAAGTGGCTGGTGCGTAGCGCAGGCTTGGAGGTTGGCTAGCAAAGCGAGCAGGGGGGCAAAGCCCCCTAGGGACTAAATAAAATTATTTTCAGTTTTGGATTAATCTCCCATCATCAGTGAACTGAAACTGAAATTCAATGTACTGTGAGTCTGTTGCCTACAGTTCAGTACACAAACTAATTCTTTCAGTGAACTAGTGTAACGTACTGCAAGTCTCATCTGCAATTCATGAACAAACTCCTCCAGGTCAGTAGGGGGCATACTGGTTCATTCAATCAGTCAGTGTACTGAAACAGTCATAGTCACTCAGTCAGAATGAACCGATCACTAGGAAGCGCTAGGTGTCATCTACCAGGTCAGTCATTGGCTAGTTGTCGTTATGAATGCTTTACTGAAACAATTTACTGATAGGCTATTTCCCCGAAGACAGCAGTCATTTAAGTGAAAGTTAAGATGATAGCTCCTGGAATTTTATATAAAATGTAGCATGCACTGTCCATGCCTTGAACAAATTC
The DNA here is from genome assembly GCF_900747795.2 of Erpetoichthys calabaricus. NCBI lineage: Eukaryota > Metazoa > Chordata > Cladistia > Polypteriformes > Polypteridae > Erpetoichthys > Erpetoichthys calabaricus. The sequence goes on from NC_041398.2 coordinate 185,545,055, forward strand.
ATTCTTTAATGTCATTGAACCAGTACGTTCGTTTGAGAGGCCAAGACAAGTACAAAAGGAATAGTTTGTTTGTTTATTGCATATGACTATTTCAAAGTTGCAAGGTGATCTCGCACACAAGCAGCAACTAGAAAACGATGAGGACGGCAGGGGCAAACCAAGACAGAGAACTGCGGTATGTCATGGTAAGCCATTGCTGTCTTTTCAGTGCAAGAACGAGAAAGTACGAGAAAGGGGGTGAGCACACGCACCTCAAAGCATATGCTGGCTGCTTCTCATGCTGCGTCAGTGGTGTGTCAGAAATAACACATGAATGAGTGAGGAAGACTGGCAGAACTACTGGTTTGCGAGGGCTATGGCTCTGGGAAAGAAAATGTTTAAATGTCAGTAAGTTTGCCAATGCCAATTACCTTATAAGCAGACCTCCTAATACTTTGCCAAACTCTGAAACAGGTTGATCTGCAAATCGTGAACCTGTGATTCGACTGTATATTGAAATCTGTTATATTTTTTTTGTCACCTGAGGTTAGATTTCTCCATTTATAGAAGTTAGTGATGGCGCCTTAATTGTCCTTCAGATGCTCATCAATAAAATCCCAGAACTGAGGGGGGGGGTGGGCGGTGTACTTTCTTTTTCCCATGACTGACTGTACTTTCTCAAACCTGTGTAATCCAGTTTAGGCATGGTGGGGTCAAGGGCCTAGTCCACTGACAAGGACATAAAGACAAAGCGCAATCACTTACCTACTCAGGGGTCAACTTAGGATAACTGCTTCATCTACCATGCATGTTTTTGGAGATCTGGACCCAGACAGAATATGTATACACCTTAAAGAAAATATCTGGTGTGGAATTTGATCACAGGGTTCTATATTCGTGACATAAAAGAATGAACGCAATTATAACTGAATTTGAACAGACCAAGCTGCTAATGAGATCTGCTGCCATTATCACCCACAACACAGGAGTCAGAAGAAACTGCACAGTGTGAATCGCTTTCTCTTTCTGACACATTGCATGCAAACATTTTATATAACACCTTTATTTAGGGAATAATGTCAGCAACTACCACTATTTCTAACAAGTAGATCACAAATCGTACATACTAACATGACCTTCATGATGCACTCTTCTGTTGTAATAATCTCCTTGTTGACTAATGAGGACTTCTTTTATTACGATCCACAATGTCTGTGATAAACACTGGGGTACAGACTGAAGGGCTTCTTGGCTACAGTTCATTTTTCACTGTACCTGTATTATGCCACTTTTTCCCCCAATTGCTAAATTGTGTGTTTCGCTGAAGTTTTTGCAACAGCATATTATTCCCTCATGTGTCATCTTGAAGGAGTGTGTAAAAGCATTACAACTCCACAATCAAAATATGCTTTTTAAATAAATATAGCGGTGGATTGGCGATTCTAAATTGGCCCTAGTGTGTGCTGGGTGTGTTTGTGTGTGTCCTGCGGTGGGTTGGCACCCTGCCCGGGATTGGTTCCTGCCTTGTGCCCTGTGTTGGCTGGGATTGGCTCCAGCAGACTCCCGTGACCCTGTGTTCGGATTTCAGCGGGTTAGAAAATGGATGGATGAAATAAATATAGCAGGTCTTTTCTTAAGCATGTTCAAAGGTGGCAGAACTAGCAAAAAAAAGTGGACCTCCCGCTACCTTAACCTGATTCCATTTCATGCTGCTCTAACTGGAGTGGTGGGGCAGAGTGGTGGCTCTGAGGCTGGGGATCTGCACCAGCAATCGGAAGGTAAATGCCAAAAATGACTCTACTGCATTGGACCCTTGACCAAGTCCCTAAACCTGCAATTGCTCCGTACTGGATATGACGTTAATCTGCATCCAGCCCTGCAAGCAGGTCCTCCAACTTTCCAGGAAAACCTGGGGGTTGGTAGCAGGATTGGCACTCCAGCCACCATAAAAAACCTCACACTGGTTCCATTCCATCTGAACTAGTGTGGTGCTGAGGTGTCACCCATTGCATGGCTGCACTCGGGTGCTAATCTGATATCCTGAATTGGTTTGTCATGTGGTGGGTGCAGCAATCTGCTGTATCAGCGTATGCTCCTAACCTCTCTCTCCTAACCGGAGTGGGTATCTTACTATTTATTCCACTACTTATCTTGTGCCGCCTTTGTTTTTTCAACTGGAGCACAGGCAGGACACGTGAGTAACTGTGGGACACGAGGACTCAGAATCAGGGTCTGGACGGGCATCTCTGTCCTTCAAATATAAGAATACTTAGAGACCCTTTCATCTGTGAGCCTGTTTGCTTTTGATACACATATACTTAGCTTACATGTACTTAATTACATTTCAGTGATACACTGGGGTTCTCAACATGGGGACCCCCGGTTTTTGTTCCAACCAGCTTCTGTTTTCAATTGGAATCCTGGACTAATTAAGTGAACTGTTATTTCCTAGATTCTGTGTTTTAGGAGCAATATAGAAATTAGAAAACTAGGTTTGGTTAAAAATAATAATAATATTAAAATGTACTAAGCAGTTATATGGGAATAATGTATTTTATTTTTTCTTTTTAACAGTATTTTCATCTTGATGTTCATTCTGTTTTTGTGGTTGTTCTAATTGTTTAATTAATCCATTATTTACTAATTAGTGGGACTAACGCTAAAGTAATTGCAGCCTTTCACGATTCTGTGTTGTTTGCCTGGGTGTCTGCTCTGCTTGTTTTCAATTGTCATTAATAAGATACAAAGAAGGAGGAAAACTGCACAAAGGGCAAAATATAATGAAAGCAACAAAAGACAGTTAAGCATTTAAATCTATAGCAAAACCAGAAATATTTCTAAATGTCTTATAAATGTAAAAGTCTTACTGCTGTGCCTTCTTAATGTAGAATAAGAGAAGAGAAAAAAATAGCAGCTAATTAATTCAGCACAGTGTTAACTGGTGTTGTCACGGATTATGAATCTGGTTGAAGTAAAAACCTGAAGCCACAGTGGACCCCCAGGACCGACTTTGAGAACCCCTGGTCTATCACATAAGTAATAACTTGCTGACTGATCTTTCCAGGTAACTAACCAATTTCAGCATTATATACGAAGGCTCTTAAGAAGGTTATCAAAATGCTATAGTAACAGGTGCTGTGTTGGTCAGCAGAAAAGATATTCCATTTAGCAGTGGCCAGCAGAAAGTGCATTCTTATTTGGAGCAAGGATGGTCAAAAGAATATGACTGTCCATCCATCCATCCATTTTCCAAACGCTGAATCCGAACACAGGGTCACGGGGGGTCTGCTGGAGCCAATCCCAGCCAACACAGGGCACAAGGCAGGGAACCAATCCTGGGCAGGGTGCCACAGACTGGAAACATGCCTGTCCACCAGAGCTTAGGAACATCTCCATTACTCCCCTGAAGATGGATAAGCAGTCATTGAAGATCACACTAAAGAAAACAATTGGACTGAGCTATGGGCTTCTTTCAGCTGTTTGTATACATGAGAGTAAAAGCTGAATGTGAAATCAAATGAAATATATCCTTTCTTCAGTACCTCATTTCCTTTTCTTAATATCTCTGCCGTGGTTACTGCAGAAGCATATATCGGTTATAATATGGCTGCAATTCTAAAAGAACTCATTCCTGGTGAGCATGCACCCCCTGCTGGATACACTTGCCAAATGATCTTAAGTTAGAAAAACTTAGAGCTTAGATTAATTGATAAATCTGCTGCGGCATTTTAGAGGAAAAAGTTCACAGGAAACATTTGTTAGGTCTTTTACTGCAATAGCAAAAGTCAACATCAAGGAGTTGAAGGCTGAAACATTTTGTAAATTTTGACAGATTGTTTGTTTTTATCTTTTAGATCAGGGTTGTCGAACTCCAGGCCTGGAGGGCCACAGTGGCTACAGGTTTTCATTTTAACCCTTTTCCTAATCAGTGAGTAGTTTTCACTGCTAATTAACTCCTTTTCCCTTCATTTCAATAGCCCTTTTTTTAAGGATCCAGGCCTCTGAATTGATTTGTTAATTAAATGGCAGCCAAACAGAAATCCATCCATTATCCAACCCGCTATATCCTAACTACAGGGTCACGGGGGTCTGCTGGAGCCAATCCCAGCCAACAGAGGGTGTAAGGCAGGAAACAAACCCTGGGCAGGGCGCCAGCCCACCATAGCCAAACCGAAATGAGACGTGAAATGAGCCAACAGATGATCAGCTAAACTGGGATTTCAAACTCCAACCAATTTCACTCCAACCAGTCTCTTAATGAGAAGCTGATTCTTGCTGTTAATTAAGCCCGTTATTTAATTCAATGGTTTGTTGCTGCTCTCATTCTGCCACAGCAGACATTTCCAAATCTGTTGATTTTTCTGTTTTTTCTGTCATATGGTGGCTTATTTGATGTCTTATTATTGTTTGGCTACTAATTAAGGAAAAAGAGACAATTAAGGGGCCTGAGTCAAGTTAATTAAAACTAAAGCAAAAGAAGTTAATTAGCAGTAAAAACGGCTCACTAATGAAGAAGATGGTTAGAATGAAAACATGCAGCCACTGCGGCCCTCGAGGACCGGAACTCGACACCTGTGTTTTAGATGGAAGCAAATATCACTTGAAAGCCAACATCCCAGCCTAGAAGCTGACGGTCAAAATGCGTTAAGATCTCTGTTACCTTGCAGAGTGCAGAAAACAGAAACAGTGAAAATCACTTTGAAGTGTGCCACTCTACTGTAGGGTATAACACAAATATGGGACATGAAAAGTGTGTTGACTTTGCTACACAAGTTTTTCGAGGAGCATAACCAAGTCTTGATCTGATGAGCTTATATTTTAGTTCCCAGTTTTCTACTCAAATTCCAAAGAATCAAATTGTGCAAAACATACAACTAAGAAATGTTTGTAAAACTATAAACACTCTATATTTATAACTTTAAACTGTATGATACCATTCAAAGTAACCATGTAACAGACCTTGAAATTCTAGAAGAGCTAAGGCTGCCACGGATTGGCATAGGCTACAAAAGAATGCTACGCTTAATTTACGACGATAGAGTTCAAAGGCCAATATTAATTCGATACTGTATTATTTTCAATCAATCACTTGTTCAAATAAATTGAATAATACAAAAGAAAAATTGCTTATTATCCCATCCATCCATCCTCTTCCTCTTATCTGAGATCGGGTCGCGGGGGCAGCAGCTTGAGCAGAGATGCCCAGACTTCCCTCTCCCCAGCCACTTCTTCTAGCTCTTCAGGGGGAATCTCGAGGCGTTCCCAGTCCAGCCGGGAGACATAGTCCCTCCAGCGTGTCCTGGGTCTTCCCTGGGGCCTCCTCCCGGTTAGACGTGCCCGGAACACCTCACCAGGGAGGCGTCCAGGAGGCATCCTAATCAGATGCCCCAGTCACCTCATCTGACTCCTCTCGATGCGGAGGAGCAGTGGCTCTACTCTGAAACCTTCCCGGATGACTGAGCTTCTCACCCTATTTTTAAGGGTACAAAAATACAAAATATTCACAATATTTACAACACATAAGGAACAAACAAGACATAGACAAACATAGAAACACCAAACAAGTCCAGCATGGAAGAAGAGATAAATAAACTATGAAGAAAGCTTACAGGTGGACAGTGGTGAATTCTCTAACAAAAGCAGCTTCCTCAAAGAAATAATCCACAGTTCTGTCAGCAAATTGCAAAGTATATGAAAACTCTGGAAGCGCGCCTCCTCCAGAGGAAGAGCAACGTTAAACAGAGGAGTCTGAAACTGTCCTTCAATGATGCTGTAGAACCAGGTCTTTGGTCACGAAGCCTGCTCTCTGGCTGGGAATTCTTCTTATTATTAGAAAATGAACAAGAAAGGGCCTCCCAGGCAGTCCTCCCAATGGATTTTTATAGGGTAGCTAATCAACAAACATAATAAACTACAATACCCCCAAAGCCTCACCGCATCATCATTCCCTTCTTAAAAAAATACCCGATTATTTTCGAAATTTTACACAGGACATAATGAACCAAAAATGAACCTTTTTTACATGGCATTGCCCCAAGCAATTGCATGCATTTCTGGCACTGTTTGTCCAGGCGACCATGTAGTCTAGCTCATAACTGTTCTTATGAAAAACGATTTTCAGTTAGTCTGCTTGGCCATAGAGGGTGGCCATCACTATTTGATGCCTTGCTGTAAGCAGAATTGAAGTGTGTGAGCTTCAATTTATTGTGCGGTCTTTGCTGCCACCCAGCAGATGAAACCAAACAGTCCACTATATTGATGACTTCTGTCGACATTCAGAGATAGTTTTAGCCTTCTACTACTTGAGATTGACTTTTGTTGACACCCACCTGAAAAGGGTTAAGTTCACTTACTCTAAAGCCTTAATTCAAAGTTACCTTGTGTACTGTGTGTTTTCAAAAACAGTCTTCAAATACTCATAAAAGATTAATAAAATAATTTTTAGGTGTATTTATATAAAAGGTGTGGTCGAGTGAGGTACGACATGAGTCCAAAGAATAAATGTTGGATTGCCAGCTGGATTGCCCCTTTTAATAAAGGTTTCAAGCTCAAAAGAAATAGCGCAAATTGGTGAAGATATACAGTACAAAGAAATGACAAGGCGGCAGTATGGACGACCAAACTATAGAATCACAAAGTCTGGTGGAATGCCGGATGTTTCGGATTATTGAACCATCCTAATCAAAAACAATTAAATAAAAATAAAAGATTTAATTCTTCATGTACAGTTTTAATTTGGTGTCACTTTTAAGGGAGGGCACTTTGCATGCAAGACTGTTGTAACCACCGTGTCACACACACACACACACACACACACACACACACACACACACACACGCACACAAAAGTGAGCAATATAAAGAAATTACACATCATGTCTTTCAGACAAGCAAGAAAAGTAATAAGAGTTAGCTCTAAAACAAATGGTGCAGCGACGGCAAAATTGCCAAAATTTTATTTGATCCAATGTTACTCACAACGACGTAACTAAGACAAGAATGAATACATACTTTGTTATGGAGTATAAAAAAATAGGAGAGGACTAGGTGTGCTGTTCCATTACTGCTTCAGCACCAGTTACAAGGCAGTGGTAATCACAGCCAGCATTATGACCAAAAAAAAATACATTGGAAGAACTTTTTCAGTAAGTTAAATAACAAAGCTATTCCACAAAGTAACGATGGTGGCAGGGAGGGAACAGCATCAGAACAAAGTTAGAGAATGTACTGTGCTATATGTGGAAAGCATCCAGAAACTCAAGAAAAAAGGTGGTCCTTTGATTTCATACAAAACTAATTACAGTGGATTCTGAAAGTATTCAAACCCCTTCACTTTCTGCACACTTTATGGGCTTGTAGATTTATTTTAAAATGGGTATAATTTCCATTTTTGCCCATCAATCTACACTCAGAAACTCATAATGATTAAGTGAAAATGTTTTCATAATGTTTGCAAATTTTTTACAAATCAAAAACTGAAATCTTTCATTTATATAAGTATTCAGATCCTTAATTCAGTACTTAGTAGAAGCCCTTTTGGCAGCAATCACAATTTTGAGTCTTCATGGTTAAGGCTCACCTTAATTTGGGCAGTTTATCCCATTCTTCCTGGCAGATCCTCTCAAGCAGGTTGGATGAGACATGTCTGTAAACTGCCATCTTCAGGTCTCTCTACCGATGTTCAATGGAGTTTAATCCTGGGCTTTGTTTGGGCCAATCCAGGAAAGGCAGACACTTGTCCTGAAGCCACACCAGTGTTGTCTTGGCTGTATGCTTCGGATCATTGTTGTGCTAAAGCCATTGCCCTAATCTGTGGTCATGCACACTCCGTAGCAGGTTTTCTTCAAAGCCTTCTCTGTATTTGGCTGCATTCATCTTTCATTCAAATATTTTTGACTGTTTAGACAACACTTCTGTATTATATACTGCTCAAAAAAATTAAAGGAACACTTTTTAATCAGAGTATAGCATTAAGGCAATGAAACTTCTGGGATATTTATCTGGTTAGTTAAGTAGCAGAAGGGGTTGTTAATCAGTTTACTGTAGCAGGTCCTTAACCCATCAGCAGGACTGGTATCTGCTCCTTTGGGCAAGGAGGAACAGGATGAGCACTGCCAGAGCACTACAAAATGACCTCCAGTAGGCCACTGGTGTGAATGTCTCTGACCAAACAATCAGAAACAGACTTCATGAGGGTGGCTGAGGGCCCGACGTCCTCTAGTGGGCCCTGTGCTCACTGCCTGGCTCCATGGAGCTCCATTGGCATTTGCCATAGAATACCAGAATTGGCAGGCCCACCACTGGCGGCCATTGTTTTTCACAGATGAGAGCAGGTTCACCCTGAGCACATATGACAGACGTGAAAGGGTCTGGAGAAGCCGTGGAGAACGTTATGCTCTTTCAGGCCACACCTTTTCGGAGTAGCAGTGAGCGGAAGCAGCAGAAGCACAGAACAGTGGTGTCTCCCACAGGCACATAGCCCTTCGCAAACACCAGAGTAAGTTCAACTGAAGTAAAGCCAACAGCTGACCTGGAGAAATAACTAGCAGTGAGAAATGAAAGTCGATCACTCAGCAGGTGGTGGAAACTTAAAGCCAACGGTCTCTTAGTGATTCAGCTGAACGCAGAAAGCGCCGAAGCTACTACAAAAATGAAGATGGTATCAGCGCTAAACGTAAGTTCTATCTGCTCTCTGCACGTTGATGATACGTTTATATGTTGTGTGTCCTGCAGCATGTACAGTTCAGGTTTTCCAGCCGACAGTGTAGACAGCTTCACCTGCCAAAAGTGTTTAGTTAATTTAGAGTTGGTTGGGAAAATACGCAAATTGGAGGACAGCATTAGGAACCTGACAGCAATTAGACAAACCGAAAATTGGATCGACAATTCGGCTACTTCTGATTTGGCTTCAGTCTCTCTAGGTCCCACTGTAGTCAGTGCGTGGCCAAAGTCAGCAGCACCAATTCAGTCACAGGGCGAGTGGGTAACAGTAAGATGGGGGTCTAGGAAGCTAAAATTTAGTCCCTTGGCACCCAGGTCACCAATTCGGACCCAGAACAGATTCTCAGCACTCTGCAGCACGCCGGTAGAAACTGAGAATAAGAAAGTGCTCATAATTGGCGATTCAATAGTGCGGAATGTTAGAATTCCAAACTACAGTATGTTAAACCAGCAGTTAATGTTAAATGCCTCGCAGGGGCCAAGATTTCTGACATAGAGGCCGCATTGGACCGTGTCGCCGGCGATGAAGTATCTACCTTATTGCTGCATGTCGGCACTAATGATGTTTATTTACAGCAATATAAGGTATTAAAAGAGGAACTTCATCTCTCTATGCACCAAAGCTAAAAGAAAATGCCACAATTTAGTTGTATCTGGCCCCTTACCAAGATTATACAGAGGGGATGTGATTTATAGAAGATTGCATTCCTTTCACTGCTGGCTAGAAACCTGGTGTGCAAATAAAAGATTAGTATTTGTGAACAATTGGGATGACTTTTGGGAAAGGTCTGGATTTTTCAAAAGAGATGGTCTTCATCCTAACTGGAGGGGATCTTATGTATTATCCCAAAATATGGCAACAAAACTGCCTGGTTGACTGATTAGAGCACCATCCAGGCCACAGTCATGTGATCTTAAATCACAGGCTGTTGTTTATTCCACCTGTCACTATCCTGAAGCTGTTACCCATAATTCCTGTTGTGGGGCATCCAGTAAATTTAGTCTTGATGCAAACCTTAAATTACTTGATAACCAAAAAATAAGGTGTATAATTAGACTAAGGGATAAAACCAGACCCTCCACCAGGGGCATCAGTAATAGAAATTTACTTCAAATTAAAACAAAAAATATATCACCAGTTCAGAAAGAAGCGTGCAGTTTTAAATGCTGCTTACTGAACACTCGCTCTCTTGGCAGTAAAGCTGTTTTGGTAAATGATATTATATTAAATACAAAATCTGATCTGTGTCTTCTCACTGAAACCTGGCTTAGTAAATGTGACACTGTTACCTTAGCTGAGGCGTCACCAGATGGATACTCGTTCCTTCATAAGTCTAGAGATTCTGGTCGAGGAGGAGGCCTTGAAATAATTCATTGTAACAAAATGCAAATCACGTCTAAAAATTTAGGCAACTTTACATCCATTGAGGCATTCATTTTAAACATTAAAACAGATTCCAACACAATTATTGTGCTAATCTACAGACCACCAGGGCCATATTCATTGTTCATGACTGAATTTAGCAACCTTCTATCTGATTTGGCTATAAATTAAGATCACGTACTACTGATGGGGGATTTTAATGTACACATTGATGTGGAAATTGACACTTTTAGCAAATGTTTTACTAATTTGTTAAATTCAGTAGGATTTTGTCAGATTGTTAAAGGTCCAACTCATATCCATAACCACACATTAGATTTAATTATAACTTACAAAGTTGAAATTTAAATATTGCTCCATTAAATGAAGTTATTTCCGATTACTACTTAATTACATTTGATTTAGTCCTGCCCTTGACAACACACTCACAGATTAAAACAAAGATAGTGTGACATCTAGATTGTAATTCTGCTTCAAAATGTATAGATACTTTGAGTAAGTCGAGTGTAATTGTGGAAAACCATTTAGATCAGCTAACATCACATTATAATGTGACCTTGAGAGATGCTCTGGACGCAGTGGCTCCCCTTAAAACAAAAGTGATCAAAGCACATAGAAACTCTTCCTGGTTTAATGAAAAAACTCGAGCTCTTAGAGTGTCGAAAACTGGAGCACAGATGGAGGACAACAAAGCTACATGTCTTTCAAATTGCATGGACAAAGAGTGTTAAAAAATATAAAAAAGCTCTCTTTAAAGCTCGCTCAGAATACTATTCTACAATAATAGATAGCAATAATAAAAATCCTTGGGTACTGTTTAGAACAGTTGCTAAATTAACAAATGGGAATTCAGATCTACAGTGCAAAATACCAACAGATATTAGCAGTATAGACGTTAACTTCTTCAATGAGAAAATTAAAAATATAACATCCCAGATCTTAGCATCACAGTACAAAGCGCATACTAGCTTAGCAGACCCTGCCTCACATTGCATTCAGCACTTTAGTAATTTTAATCCTGTAACTGAGCAAGAAGTCTTAACTTTAATTTCTAAAATGAAACCCAATACTTGTTCCCTAGATCCAGTGCCAACAAAACTAGTAAAAAGTGCAATTGATGTTCTTGCAGCGCCTATTCTAAACATTATCAATAGTTCATTATTGCATGGCACAGTACCTGATGCACTAAAAATGTCAGCCATTAAACCATTACTTAAAAAGTCAGACCTAGACCCACACATACCAAATAATTATAGGCCTATTTCAAATTTACCCTTTCTCTCTAAAATACTAAAAAAAGTAGTCGCCAATCAGCTTCAGTCACATCTGACACATTACAATTTATTTGAGAAATTCTAGTCTGGTTTCCGCACTGATCATAGTACAGAAACGACACTAACGCAGGTTGTAAACGATATTCTGATATCCTCTGATGAAGGAAGCTCCACTGTAAATATTTTGTTGGACTTAAGTGCAGCATTTGACATTGACCATTCTATTTTACAGCACAGGCTAGAAAATTATGTTGGCCTTACAGGCACTGTGCTCGTTTGGTTTAGTTCTTATTTATCAAATTGAGTCCAATATGTACAGAAATGTGCTGACAGTACTCCATCATTATACACAGAAGTGAGATATGGTGACCTGCAGGGCTCAGTACTGGGACCATTACTGTTTTCACTTTACATGCTTCCACTGGGATCTATCATTAGGAAACATAATGTTAATTTTCACTCGTATGCAGATGATACCCAGTTACACCTTTCATTTAGATCAAATGAAGTTTCTCTGATGTTGTCTTTAATTATTTGTGTTAGTGAATTAAAGGAGTGGATGGATGAGAACTACTTGTCTTTAAACACAGATAAAACAAAGATGTTAATTGTTGGAGAGAATGATGCTGATCACAACAATATTTTGTCATCATGTAACTCAGTTGGAATCACCATTAATTTTACTGAATCAGCCTGCAATCTAGGAGTTATCTTTGACTCTAGTAGGTCATTAAAAGTGCATATTACAAAGTTGTCCAAATCATGTTTCTTCCATCTTAAAAATGTTGGGAAATTAAGGCGCTTTCTAAATAAACAGGATTCTGAGAAAATGATTCATGCATTTACTTCTATTAGGGTTGACTACTGCAATGCGGTGTTCACTGGATGTTCAAACTGTTCCTTATACAGCCTCCAGTTAATCCAAAATGCTGCTGCAAGAATTATTACAAGAACAAGAAAATATGAACACATAACTCCAGTTCTTAAATCCTTGCATTCGCTCCCGGTTAAGTTTAGGGCAGATTTCAAAATCCTCCTTTTAACATATAAAGCATTAAATGGCCAAGGTCCGGCTTACTTGTCTGAACTTATCATGACTTACAAACCAGAGCGCACATTAAGATCTCAAGATGCCAGTCTGCTTATGATTCCAAGGATTAATAAAATAACAGTGGGAGGTCGAGCTTTTAGTTACAAGGCCCCTAAACTGTGGAATGGTCTGCCTGCTACTATAAGAGATGCCACTTCGGTCTCAGCTTTTAAATCCCGGCTGAAGACTCACTACTTCAGTTTAGCATATCCTGACTAGAGCTGCTGATTAACTGTACATACTGGATCTCTGTTGTTAGTTTTTAGCACTAAAACATAAGTAACATGATAGTTATAATTTGTTACTAACCCTCACCTATTCTGTTTCTCTTCTCGGTACTCAAATGTGGCACTTGGTGCCATGGCCCACCTGCCAAGTTGTTTTGCCTGCTTAAGGTAAAGACATCCCTGATGGAGGATTGCAGGAATCGTGGGGTAGAGGGGTCCTTTCATCAGACTGGCTGGCCCAGTGCTGTTTCAGCCATGGAATGGCCAAATGGGGGAGGCAACTTGATGGATGAGGTCTCCAGGACTCTAAACAAATCCAAATCATATTATGTGATATCATCTACTGTTAAATTCTGCTCCGTACTTGTAAAATTTGTATTTTTATACTGTATTGAGGATTTGTTCTGTTCTGTGTATTGTATTATATTGACCCCCTTTTTTTTGACACCCACTGCATGCCCAACCTACCTGGAAATGGGTCTCATTTTGAACTGCCTTTCCCAAGGTTCCTTCCATTTTTTCCCTACAAGGGTTTTTTTGGGAGTTTTTCCTTGTCTTCTTAGAGAGTCAAGGCTGGGGGGCTGTCAAGAGGCAGGGCCTGTTAAAGCCCATTGCGACACTCCTTGTGTGATTTTGGGCTATACAAAAGTAAATTGTATTGTATTGTATGCTGCCTGTAACATCGTTCAGCATGACCAGTTTTGTGGTGGGTCAGTGATGATCTGGGGAGGCATATCCATGAAAGGACACACAGACCTCTATAGGCTAAACTACGGCACCTTGACTGCCATTAGGTATTGGGATGAAATCCTTGGAACCCATTGTCAGACCCTATGCTGGTGCAGTGGTTCCTGGGTTCCTCCTAGTGCACGACAATGCCCGGCCTCATGTGATGAGAGTATGCAGGCAGTTCCTGGAGGATGAAGGAATTGATACCAATGACTGGCCCCCACGCTTGCCTGACCTAATTTCAATAGAACACCTCTGAGACATTATGTTTTGGTCAATCCGTTGCCACCAGGTTGCACCTCAGACTGTCAAGGAGCTCAGTGATGGCCTGGTCCAGATATGGGGGGATATCCCCCAGGACACCATCTATCGTCTCATCAGGAGCATGCCCCGATGTTGTCAGGCATGGATACAAGCACACGGGGGCCATACAAACTGCTGAGTACGATTTTGAGTTGCTGCAATGAAATTTTGGCAAAATGGACTAGCCTGCCACATTATTTTTTCACTTTGATTTTTGGGGTGTCTTGGAATTCAGCCCTATGTAGGTTGATAATTTTCATTTCCATCAAACGATGTGGCATCCTTTCGTACCTAACACATTTACCCAGTCCACATCAGTATTGATATCCGGCATGATTTTTTCCACTTGAGATCTGATGTGTTTTCAAAGTGTTCCTTTAATTTTTTTAAGCAGTTTACAATCCACTGTTCAGTCATTAAACTTTGGAAATCAGAAGGCTATATGGCCATTATAAGCTGATCTTCCCCTGTGCGGTTACATATACAGCATTTCTAACAGTGGAATCTCATGAAAAACAAGATGCTCACAGATGCGTCACTCAAAAGGTCATGTCACATTAGGTGACTTTTCCAGCAATTTTAAGTTGTAGCCTTCATTTACATAATCTTAATGAGGTAGTCAGTGACACGCTCCCATGAAGCCAATCACGTAATGGTGACATAACCAGCAGTTCACTCCAGCTAATTCATGAGTTGCCCCAACAAAAATCAAAACATGTCTAATTTTGTCTTCAGCCATAGGGGTGGCTGTATGTACAGAAGAGCTGACAATCAATGAAAGCTCATCCACAAATACAATGCATATTATGTGGTGGCAAGAAATAAGGAACGTGCATGAACAAACAGAAGAGAAACTTATCTGTCTGCTGTCTCAAGTTTCACATACAGTAGCATAACAGAATGGAAAAAGAAAACAAAATGGCTGAGATTGGGGCTGAATTTGCGGTAGCTTTTAACATATCGTACAGCAAAGGCTCCATCAGGCAGCACACTGTTGTCAAAAAAGAGGAGGGCAAGACTCTGCTGGAAAGTCGAGACAGAGTTGCCAAATTGAAAATGGCCATTCATTTTCAGTCAAATAAACTAATGTAACTAATATCAACTAACAAGATCAGCAAGTTCAGTCTATAAACCTGACAAACCCCACACCTAAAAGTCACATAATGTAATGTCAGCAGAAATAATGTGTCCCCATCTGGTACACTGGAGATTACGAAAATGCTCTTCACTATTACGTCAAACACTGCAGAGTGTGAACATGCATTTCCAGGCCTAAACCCAAATTTTTACTAACACAAGGTACCGCTTAACAGAGAAAAATTAGGGCAAACTTTTGAAAATTCAATTTGATGGTCTAAATGTGACACATTTTAATGCAGATGTGTACATAAATCACTGTGCTCAACTAAATGGCACTTCAGAATAATACTGTAGGTTAAAGTGATGATAATTTTGACACAGAAATTAATTTGTTGAATGTAAATGAGGTCGAGACAAAATTTGAGAAAAATAATGCAGTGTTCCGTTCAATTTTGATCAAATAATTTTGTATTAACATGACACCATTCTTAAAAATCTATTTACTAAAAAATTATCTTTCAAGAGGCTAGCTGTGTTTATATTACGGTTGAGGATGGAGTGCCATGTATTTATGTACAGTACAATACTTTTACCGCTCCTCAGAAAACTTTCCTTGCGCTGAGGCAGCACAATTATAAAATGTGCTGTCGATCCCAAGAGTGGCAACTAACAAGAATAAATAACTAAATAATCCAGAGTGTGAGTGCCCAACACTACTTCCTACTAACCCCACAACAAGTACAGAACACACCAACTGATTCAAGGTGATAACCGTAATAAAATTATTATTGTAAATTTCGTTTCTTATGCAAAACCCTTGTTGCAGCGCACCCCCCACACTAACGGATCAGAAAATAAGACAGCCTACTGAAAAACAGAAGTATACAAACATCAATTATAGTAAATGAAAGGTAAAGTTCATTGAAAGTCCATCCATAGGATCACACTTTTTTTAATATTCAATATTGTAAGGGTTACGCCGAGCCATACCTCAATATTGGGAACTTCCTTAAACAGGCTTAGGCCCACTCCCAAGTAAAACATGAAGCGGAAAAAATCCTTCGGGTCTATTTGTTATCCATTTGTTATCACCTGATTTCGCCCGTAGAGGTCGTAGTTTCCCCAGCAATTTTGCAATATTCCTTCTTGGTCACTGCACTGTCACCATTTTCATATGGTCAGACCCTCTCCTGTTAGATTCTATTGGCCCTCCGAGTCAGGTGCTCCTTGTCAGGTAGTACTTTCATCCCTAATACCAGTGCAGTTTTTTGTCCTCCTGCAATAATGGAGAAGGGACAACCCAACAATGACACGGCTCCCACATGACAATTGTTACAACTTTACAAATACATTTTTCTGTAATAAGCTGCAGGTCCCCTGAAACCCCAAGCTTCCAACTCAGACATAAAGCTGGGCTAACCGAAGGAGTAACTGGACTACCTGGTGGCCAGCACATTACCACATGCGTTTACTGTTTGTCTACCTCTGTAATTATGTGGAATAACCAAGGGGTCATTTTATTCTACTAGTTAAGAACACAAAACCAAAGTCATTAACTCCAGTTTACATTCAGTTTTATTTGAGATAATGCAAGAGCTTAATTATCAAGAAGTTTTTGTAACAGTTTATCTGTAAAAGATATATTGACTCACGGATTCAAAAAGATACAGGTGCTTTTTTAGTATTTGGCACAAAATTTTCTCATTAAAGCTTTTATACCTGGGTAGCATAACCTTATTATTTATTCTCATAAATACAGATTACAGAAATCATTCTCTAAAGCGAAAAATAACTAAAGGTTTATGCATTACCGGATAGAAGTGCAACAACCAATGTAAACCAAATGAGTATTACTGCAATTATCCAAAGGCCAAATGGCATATCTCCACCTGAGAAATTATGCTACATCATGGTCTATTGTGATGCTTTCAACTATTTGCCAGATAAGACCCAAAACATTTAAGAAACAGTTCATTTAACAGGAGTGCAACTTATAGACATATTTTCTGTGTCTACTGAGTGTGTTTACATGCACACACAAAACAGGAATACAAGTGAGTAAACCAGTTGGTTTCTTAAAAACCCATGTTTACATGCGAGAGTCCACCTAATGGAGTTCTCCTTTGGCAAAACACTCCAATGTCATAAAAAATGTTCTACAAATGATTACACATCATCAATGGCTGCCGTGAATTTGAAAACAGGAATGGAGTTGGCATCTAGCATTAACATTTTATGTTCAGCTCAGAAACATAAATTTTGTGGTTTCTGAAACTTGGAAGCAGACCATATCGAACAGAGTAAGGAATAATGAGATCATCTGGACATTTGACTCAGGAAACTTACCTTTGTGGATCCTTCCACCATTTACTACAATAGGTTATATGCACACAGTAGTGTGGACGTACTTCAGGTGAACTCTCAGCCAGCTCAGTAAATTCCATTGTCCATACTGCAGTGGTGAGAATGTTCAAGAAAAATAAGTTTTAATTCTCAGTATACAGATAGATCTACAGTTGAACATTGTGTATCTTTATGTCGGGCTTCAAGCAAATACAACAAGGTACTTAGTTTTCATACATTTCCGTCCGAAATACATGGATCGTCAATATCCGGAGAGAATGCTTTATGGTTAGACCCGATACCCGAGTTTGTAGCCGACATTTTAAAGAAAAAATTTTCATGAGCCAAGGTCTGAGACAGGGCTGTGATTGTTGAAGAAGGGAGCGGTCCCTGCATTGTTTTGAGTGGAACAATTTCTCGGTTCCACTTTCAAGACCGGTGGTTTGGGAGAGGTGAAAGCGACCAACGGAGGATCTCACACCTGGCGAGGAGGAGTAGGATAAAATCCTCAAGGGCAATGACTACGCTTCGGCTCTGGATCCAGGAATTGTCAACCTAGTGCTCAATGAAAACACATCTCTCAGAGAGGAGACAAAATGTATTGAGACCCTTACAATGAAACAGTGTTTTGGCATTCACCATTTTGCTGGCTCAGAGACACTCACTTTTTTACAAGGTAAGATATCCAGCAGACTCATGCTATTATGTATTAAGCTTACTGTACATACATCTTCATCTGTCCCTGAATAAAGTTTAGGCACTATATATTGAAATTGTTTTTTTAAAGAAGCCTAATGTAATCACATATTTGTCCCATGTTCATTGTAGACACAAGTTTTTAATACATCTGAATCTTACCTTTGTAATTGTGGATGTAGCTTGAAACATATAGTTTGAAGCCCTTCTCCTTTTTAGCTCCTGATGTTTGGCACAATGATTGAATAATATGACTTACGTTGTTAACCGTAATTCTGGGCACATCTTAAAGTGATCAGGTGAAAAACACCATAGCTAGTCTGTTTTGATATCCGTGCCGGAAGTGAAGCAGCTGACTGATGTGGAATTCAGAAGTGTGTGTACATATAGCCTATTGGCTGCTGGATGTGTGTGCAAAGCAAAAATATTTGCAGACTATGAAATCCTTAGCTACAACATGTTTAAGGGATTACATGGCCACATAACCAGGTTACTCATGGAGAAATCTACATGTAATTCTCATGTTTCTCTAACCAAAATAAGGTTATAGATGGAATTCTTGAAAATGAGTTTCTGTGAATAACTGGGTTATTAAAGTGCATGTAAACAAGGCTACAGAATCCTCTTCTGCTACCTCCACTAGTACTGTATTAGTTTTATGCTGATTGTCAGTATTTTTAGGTATGCGAACAAACATTCAGTACTGACTCCTCTGCATTTGTCCATCCATAATCAGGCAAGCTCACTCACACATGGTTCAATTTAAAGGCTTGAATTAACCTAACATACACCTTTTGGGGATATGACAGGAAAAAGGAACACAGGCATGCATTTTTCAAACTCTGCTCACATGCATCACACAGTCTACCTGAAGCTGCAATGTTACAAGATCCAGATCTTTGGAGGAGCTATGAAGTCTCAGTACTCACCACTGTTTCACCATGCCATCCAATTGACATTCAGTGATGAGGAAATGAACGGAGCAGAAATGCCTTATTGATAAACAGTCCACCTCACCCCACCAATATATTTGCTGCCCATCTTCCATGAACATAAATTGTGATGGCATACAATTAACAAATGAAATCAATTCCTCTAAAGTTAAAGCTTTACTTTAAATGTGCACTTACTTGCCTGAACTTCACTACAAAAAGGACTCTGAAGTGTGTATTATCTGATTGGCAATAATTTATTAAGAAGAGCATATAAACAGATCAACCATTCAGATGTTTTAGAATAGAAAAGTTAAAAAAAAAAAAAAAAAACCAAAACAAAACAAAACTTTTACTGAATTATAAATTGGGTTCTGAATATGTCAGGTATGCATCTTTTAACACTTTACAGGCACCATCTATGTGAAGACGTAATCCATTTACAGGGGCTAATAAAGTCATCCTTTCCACAAGATGGGTAGCACACATTATGGATAAGATGGTCTTGTCCAAGTGAATGGCACTCACATGGCTCCAATGTCGGAATCTGAATGGTTTACAGTATGAAACCAATCAGCACAGCAGTTCTGGAGGAAATCATTGGGCTTTTATGTTCTAAGAAAAAAATTGTTATTGGTTATATAATGTACCACTTAGGGAGCAAAATGTTTAAATATATTAACCAATATGTGACATACTGTATTGAATATTGTAAAAGTTAGGAATAATTGCAGTTTATAAGTAATAAACATAAATAAAAAATAACTCTGTGAAAAGCAGTAGTGCTGAACCTGCAATACAAGAGTGAAGCTTTACAGCTCAGTCCAAAACACTATGTGACCTTGAGCAAGTCAAGTTAATCCATCTAGGCTCAGACTATATATGAAAAGTCAAAACTATGTCATATTGGTAACTGTCAAATAAATAATACTACTACTAAAGCTGAATGTCTGAAGTGAATATGTATGATTTATGCTCATTAACTTTCATCTCCTTCACAATTTTTTGTAACTAAACAGTCATTTGTTTTAACAGCCATTTAGAGAGAGAAAGAGAAAGAGGTTGGGAGCGTGAGCCGATTACAGCACATTGTCGCACCCATCACACAACAAACCACCTGGACTGGGACTCAAGGGCAGCGGGGGACACCTCAGCACCACACTGGAACAGTGAGAGGTTGGCGGCTGGAGTGCCAATCCTGCCACCAACCCCAGGTTTTCCCTGTACGTTGGAGAACCTGCTTGCAGACATTTAGAATAAGAAAATTAATGAGAGAGCCTTGACAATGTATGTCTTTCATGCATAACCTGTAACAACATAGATAATTAAAACAACTTGAAATATGAAATATTAATTTGTTTGATTGGCATAGGGAATCAGACTAAATAAATTTGGCTGGTTCTGTCCTTCTTAATAATTACTTGCAATGGAAGTTTATGTGTTAATCACAATAGAAAAACTCTCCTGCTTGTTATATGCTGTATGAGATGCATTTAAAAGTACAGAATGCCAAAAACAGTGATGAGAACAAGATTTGTGGCCAAATTTTTGAAGCTCAGTTTATACCTTTTCTATATCAGATATGAAAGCAATCTTTAAAGTTAGAATTTTGAATGCTTCTCATTGCCAAATTAATTTATAATTACTGGAATGGGAAGTTGCTAGAGAAACAAGCAAAACAATCTATAGGAGGTACCTAAGAGTCAGTAAAAACAAGCAAGTTTTATTTTATATAGCACCATTCTGAACAGAACACCAATCCATGCTGACGTACTGTACATATCTACAGACTTCCTCAGGATTAAGGAGAAAGTCAGAATGAAATGGCATTTTTGGGGTTTAAAGACATGTTTTTGTGTTTTATATTTGTAATTTGCTTTTATTGTATTTAATTTGAAGAAAACTGTTATATCTGGTATGTTAGTATTATATGTTTTATTACTAGAATTCTATTGTAAAGTTCTGTTTTTCAAAAATAATATATAAAAAAAGGTCCAGTGCCTTAGCCAGCAGGCCATAGAGCCTGAAAAACATTCAACTATGTAACTGATTTATACATTTAGAACAACTACTTAATATATATATATGTATATTTAATACATACATATATACATACATACATATATATGTAAGTTATTTTTTTAGGAGTTTCTTTAAAAGTAAGTCTCAGTAGGTACCATTTTTAATTGTGCTGCTTCAATAATAATGTAACTGTTTCATAATAAAGTATTCAAACAAATTTTAGAAATTAAGAAATATTTAACTCATTGAATATTTCAAATAATATTATGGTTTTGAACAATCAACGTATGCTAATTCACTTAAGACATGAGACATGTTTTATATACAAAGTACATTTTTGGTGTCGAGTTCTTACTAAAATCACTAACACAGAGAAGATAACTGAAATCCAAAAACTTCATAATGACACAAAATGTATTGTTGTTTTTGTTAATTACATTTCCAGCAGTGACTGTAGTGCCCATGGAAATTAAAAACATAATCTACTAAAAATATAATAAAAATATTTTAAATAAACAAGCTACTTTAGAATTCTGCACAAAGATTCAAAGCTAGAATCCCATAGTATGAAATCTGACAACTAGTTAGTTTAGAGTGTTTCAAAATCTTCTTATTTTATTTTTCTGTTCATTTCCGGAGGTGATATGTTGTTAACAAACTGAGCATACCAGACAAGGCCTCTCTATTACTGGGAACAGTCTCTACCCCTTCTGAAACCATCTGAGAAACATAATCCCTCTCCATAATGACCCATGGATGCTTCTGGCTATTCTCCCCTTGGGCTGTGCCCAGGTCACAGTAGACATTCTCACAAAATGGCCAAAGCACCTGGATCTAGAGCACCAGTTCTACTCCCAAAGTATAAAACTCCTCATCCTGTCACAGACAATAGACCCTGCATCCCTGCACAATAACCACATTTTTAATTGTTTACATCCAAACTCTTTCTTCCAGTTGCTACTTACATCAAAATATTCAGGTGATACTTTAATCGAAATTCACAACTTCATCAAATTCCAAGTATAAATAAAACTACTGTAGAATGATGAGCCTTTAATTGCAGGGCCCATGAACCCTGACATGGCATACCTAACAATAAGAAAATATATCTAAGTATACTCTGATAAGCAGGGCAAGTGCTGTTACTAATAATTTATTACTGTCTGATATTACTATAACTATAAAAACCACTGCAAGTAGCTATTACAAAGACTTGTTCTGAATGAACGTATCTTTCTCATAAACAAAAAACACTGATTTACTTATTTGTAAATGCAAGTAACACATATAGAAAAAACTTTTTATATGGGATCTAAAAACATAATTTTAAACTTTGTACATAACATACATATTGCTTAAAGTCAAGACAAGGTGTTAACTACAAGTTTTTTCAAAAAAACTAATTAGGCAGTGTAAACGGTACTACTGTTTTACTATTTTTTTTAAATTTACATTTAATTCATAATTTTATTCTTGCCATTTCACCTTCTTGTTGGATCAACAACAAATTTTTAAAATCTTAATAATTTTGCCACATTATACAATAAAGCATATACCAGTAATGTGTCTGAACATGTACATTAAAGAGCGATTCATATGCCAGTGGCCTTGCATGATGCAGACTGCCTCATCTTCTTGTTAAATAATGATTAAGGAATTTTTCATATGGAAGAGAACAATCTTAGAAAAAACACCACTGGTCTTCAGCTACCATACAGTCATAGCCAAAAGTTTTGAGAATGACACAAGTATTGGTTTTCACAAAGTTTGTTGCTTCAGTATTTTTAGATCATTTTGTCAGATGTTTCTATGGTACACTGAAGTTTAATTACAAGTATTTCATAAGTTTCAAAGGCTTTTATTGACAATTACATTAAGTTTATGCAAAAAGTCAATATTTGCAGAGGTCTGGAAAAAGAAGGGCCAACACTGCAAACATTGGCACTTTGCATAAACTTGATGTAATTGTCAATAAAAGCCTTTGAAACTTATGAAATGCTTGTAATTATACTGCAGTATACTATAGAAACATATGACAAAAAGATCTCAAAACACTGAAGCAACAAACTTTTTGAAACCAATACTTGTGTCATTCTCAAAACTTTTGGCCATAATTGTAGTTCTGAAGGGGATAAGGCTAAGGAACAGTACAACTAGTATGAAGAATGTAGGTTTGCTAAATAACATTTTAAGCAGCATTCTATGAATTAAACAAATATCATTTTAAGTTAAGTTGGTTAAGAAATGTATATTGAATTAGTCCGTTAACATTAAATACAAGTGTTAAATTGGCAATGAAAGGGGCACACAGAAATGACTTGTAATTGAGTGAGGTGTATGGAAGTCAGGCAGCAGACAGATGGTGACCAGCTCCTCACAAAAGGTACAGATAACATACTGCATGAAACAACGAAAGGGCAGAATTTCATGAAGGCATTTATGTTGATGAAATAGCAAATAAAAAAACATGCATTCTACCTTTCTATGTGAAAATTTAAACTAAGATTTCTTCAAATGATAGGAAGTGATACTTTGCTAGGATATATTATTTCACCAATATACATTTATACTTTAAAAGAACAATTTACATAATTATTATTATACCCTAGGTTCTTGTCTATAAGCCGGACTCATGTATAAGCCGGAGACCAAAAATCATACGAATTTTTAAAATAAAATCGTATCATAGATAAGCCGGACTCATGGATAAGCCGAACGTACTATAACCTATAACTAATAGAAGGGAGGGAGGTCAGTGGTCTCACTCGCACCCATTTAATTTCTTTAAGGGGGGAGAGAGTGTGAGATATTGGCGTCTCTCTCACTCCCCGCATGGCGCGGTTGGAGCGGCCGGAGCGCGTTCTTTCTGCTCTGGGCGTCGCCGAGTCAACACGCGTGCGTAGCGGTCATTTAAATTGTGATTTTATATGTAAGCATATTTAAATATATATCGCGGATTTTTTGCTGGTTCGCGGATTTCTGTGGACAATGGGTCTTTTAATTTCTGGTACATGCTTCCTCAGTTGGTTTGCCCAGTTGATTTCATACAAGGGATGCTATTGGCAGATGGCTGAGAAGCTACCCAACTTACTTTTCTCTGTCTCTCTTGCGCTGACTATCTGTGATCCTGACGTATGGGGATTGAGCAGGGGGGCTGTTTGCACACCTAGACCATACGGACGGTCGTCTAAAAATGCTGAAAGATTATCTTCACGTTGCTATCTTTTGTAAAGCTGATTCCTGAAAAGACATGCTGCACAGTGCTTCACATACTTAAAAGCTCGAAGGGCACGTATTGATTTTTGACTGAAAAACAAACTCTGTCTCTGTCTCTCTCCCTCTTCCTGCTCCTGACGGAGGGGGTGTGAGCTGCCGCCTTCAACAGCTTTGTGCCGCGGTGCTTCGCATACTTAAAAGCCAAACAGACATATTGATTTGTTTGCTTCACTCCTTTGAAGAGGAAGATATGTTTGCATTCTTTTAATTGTGAGACGGAACTGTCATCTCTGTCTTGTCATGGAGCACAGTTTAAACTTTTGAAAAAGAGACAAATGTTTGTTTGCAGTGTTTGAATAACGTTCCTGTTTCTCTACAACCTCCTGTGTTTCTGCGCAAATCTGTGACCCAAGCATGACAATATAAAAATAACCATATAAACATATGGTTTCTACTTCGCGGATTTTCTTATTTCGCGGGTGGCTCTGGAACGCAACCCCCGCGATGGATGTATAAGCCGGACTTATGTATAAGCCGATATTCTATTTTTTCATTTTCACAACTTTTTTCCTTAGATAAGCCGCGGCTTATAGACAAGAACTTAGGGTAATAATTATCATTATTATTATAATAATTATTTTCTTTGCCAACCTGTCTTTATTCTAAAATGAAAACTTGTTGTTTTAAAAGTAAAATACAGATTAGATTTATGACAAAAATCAAATAAAGATTTCTAAACAAAACATTCCTTAAACCTTCCTTAAAAAACAAAACAAATCTTTTTGTAAAGTAGACTACAACAGAGCAGACGAATACCTGTAAATAAAAAATAAAGAGAATACTGCACATGTGTTGGTTTGGTGGGTAAATGGACCATTACTACCAGTACACAAAGAACATAACATACTGCTAATATTTTCACTGGAAACACACAGTCCAGCCCTTACTAATCTCTTCTTTTAGAGCAAGAAGATACAGTATTCAAGGTTTACAGTATGAGTAATATAAAGTGCAGCACTTATACAGGTGCATACCAATCAAAATAAAAAAATAGCAAAAAAATATTTTTTCACAATTTCTCTTTGACACAATGCAAAATAGAATTTTCTGCTACGAAGTTTCCATCCATCTGGATTCATCACTAGATTTTGCTTTTAAATCTCTCTCTGGAGAAATCCACAGTCCTGCACCTTCACAGCTCCTTACATAGTGTTCTGCAACCTGATGAATTAAAAGGAAGAAGCAGTTAAGGAAAAACCAACAGGAAATACCTCATAAATTAAAAAGAAATTGTTGTATACAATACACTACTTCTCGTTCTTTAATATGAATGCAAGTTTGATAATCAAATTAATTGTAACATACAAATATTTTGTATAAAATAAAAGATTACCTGAATATTCTTTTAATAATAATACTAATAATAATAACATAAAACTGACCATAGCTAAAAAAGGAAAGATGTGCTGTGCTATGCTAGGAATGAGGGAAAGACTCCTATAACGAGTTTTTTAAAGGATGATTAGGTGAATGAATGTAAATAATCCACAAACACAAGAATGGAATTTGCACATAAAATGCATACTGTATAGCCTTGTGACTAAAGATGTTTATTACTCCTGCAGCGAATAATTACATTTTAGTATTGTTTCATTCAGTATTCTGAAAGTCACAATAAAGGTGGAGTCAAAATCTGAAAAATGAAACCTCTAATCCCAGTTAGTAGAAAGAAGCCTCATTCACGGACTACTATGAATTGCACAAAAAAAAAAAAAAAAAGAAAAAAAAAGTAAAGGAGTACAGCATAAATAGTATTTACCACCTGGTAAATTTCACATTTTTCTACAAGTAAGAAAGTATGCCACTTGAGATGAAAATCCTTTTATTCTGCACTGAACTTGCTTAATTCAGCTCAGAATTGTAGGAACTACAGCTTATTCCAGCACTGAATGAAGACAGAAACCAACCATGGGTGAGAAGCTACTCTATTCCATTGCAGTCTCAACACCTAATTAAAAAACATGCATATGTCTATAGTGACTCATATTAGGCCATGTTAGAGATGTCAGTCAACAATGTACATTATGTCCATAGGATGTGAGAGGCAAACTGAAATAATAATAATAATAATAATAAAAAAAAAAAAAAAAAAAGAAAACAGGAAATGTACACATTCTACACAAGATGTACCTGGGCAATGCCTGTTGATTAATCTTTACTAACTATAAGCAACAGTTGTATAATTTGACAATAATGATGTAATTCCAAGAAATTGAACTTATAAAATACAGTACATCTTTGTCAACAAACATCATATGCTAATGCATGTCACAGTACTATAATGTCTAACTATTGACAAAATAAACAAATACAGACAATATACAATGAATCAGTTGTAATAACAAACTGAGCCTAAAATTGCCACCTAAACTGAAATTTTGTGGAACAGCCTAGCACAAAAACTATTATGACTTTTAATTACTTTTTAAAAGACTAGCCTCTTATGTACTAGGTTAATATACTCTGCTATTCAGTCCAGATTTATGTAGCATTTTGCATCCTTTAATGCTCAAATTTGTCAAAAAAGAAGAGACACTAAAATCTGAAATTTGACAGAAACTAAGTGTCCATTAGATATGTTGCTTGCATTCAAAATAGAAAATGACACACAGTAAAAGGCCATAAGTTCACAAACCTTTTAAACTCAAAATTCTCCATTTTCACACATATCAGGTTACCAAACAGTTCATGTGTTAAGAGATGATTAAGAGATGAATTTATTTCAGCTTTTAACCACTATGTCAGATTTTTAATGAGCCAAAAGTTTACACAAAAAAAGGTGACTAACTCTTGAGACAGCATGGATGACTCTTTTTTGTAGCCATTTCCTGCCTTGTGTGTTTTAATGACTTTGTTTCTCACATCAGCAGAAGGCTCCTTTTCTTAATTTTTGCAGTGATAGTCCAACAAAGACAATGGCCCTTAAAAAGGTGTTTTTTTTACTGTATATTCAAAGAGCTGTACCGTAAAGGACTCGCAAGTAGTACCTGATTATGTTTAATTATGGTCAAATGACTGAAACCTTTGTATCATTTGTGATTAGTTTATCAGGTGTGTAAACCTGGAGCTTCCAAAGCACAGAGATCTAAAGCTTTTGCAAACACTAACGTTTGAGTTTTTCATCAATGGTTTATTTTGACTTTGGAAATGTACTGTTACAGCATAAGAGTTCACATTAAAATTACTGCATAGATACATTTGTGTACAAATCTTTTTTCATGCAGAAAATTATGAATACTTTCAAAAGGATCGAATACTTCTGCACGCCACTATAAGGGCCTATCTATAAAGCCAGTGCCTTCTTGGGGTTAACACAATGGGGAAATCAAAAGCACTTAGGCAACACCACAGGAGGAAAATTGTGGATTTCCAAAAATTTCAAGGTGCCAGGAGCAAATGTGCAATCAATTGTATAAAAATAAAAAGCTTGGGACCACACAGGCTTTATATTGTTCAGGAAAGAGGCACAAATTGACTCTTTGATTCAACAGAACCCCAAG
This sequence comes from Erpetoichthys calabaricus, assembly GCF_900747795.2. Taxonomy (NCBI): domain Eukaryota; kingdom Metazoa; phylum Chordata; class Cladistia; order Polypteriformes; family Polypteridae; genus Erpetoichthys; species Erpetoichthys calabaricus. Next base: position 185,572,610 of record NC_041398.2, read on the forward strand.
AGAACACCTAAGGAACTGTTCAAGGAATCTACCATTAAGAGAGCACTTCACCACCACGGCTTGAGAGGTTGTTGACCAAGGAAGAAACTATTACTCTAAAACCGACATAAAAAGCTATAGTCCATTTTCCAGTTGAGTATATGCGGTATTAGCATTATTTTTATTATTATTAATATTATTCATTATCGTTATTTGAATCATTATTATACTTTAATGTTTTTCATGTTTTAAAGCAGAAAGATGCAATGCTTTTTACATGTTTTTCGAGAAAAAATGTAACTCTAAGGAGGTTAAGGAACTGTAGGAAATCCAGTGCTTTGTGGTACAAAACTCCATGCTTCATCCATGCAAAGAAATCTTAAAGGAAATGGTCTTGTAGAGCATGTTCCTGCCAAGAAACCATTCTTGTAGAAAGGTAACAAAGTGATGAGTTTGCAGTAGATGAAAAACCAATTAGCATGGAGCAATAACCAGTGCCACAAAGTCTTGTGAAGTAATGAGTTGAAAATATTTTTGGTATACAAAGAAGCCACTATGTCAAAAGAAGCTTTGGCAAAAAGTATACTAATGCCTGTCTGCAGCCTTCTGTGAATCCAGGTGGCAGCTCTGTCATGGTCTGAGTGTGACTTTCAGCCAACAGTGTTGGGGACTTGGTCAAATTCAATGGAGTGATGACTGCTGAAAATATAAGCAGATTTGGATTCATCATGGTGTACCTTCAGGAAAATCACTGATAACTGAATTTAAAAGTAATTTTTTTAGTTGGCCTAAGTGTATTTTGTTTTTTCTTGACTATTTTAACTACTTTTTATGAAAAGGAGACAATAATTCTTTAGACATCAGAGCAGAGTTTGATAGACATACTGTAAAATGGATGCAGAAACCTTTGTGAAATCTTTTAATCCCCCGCCCCCCCAATAAAATTTCATAACTTTGCACACAATTTAAATAAATGAATTTAAAAATTGTCAGGCTTGTACTAATTATCCCAAAATTAAACACAACTTCTGAAATTAAGAGTTTCTTCAGTATCACATCTGCACCTAAACTAATGTGGAAGATTTCTCAAGTATTTACACCTTTACAAAGTAGTTAATAATTTAGAAATCAAGTGAAATAACAAACAGCAAACTGATTAAACAATAAAAAAGTAAAGAGTAAGTTATAAACAAACACACCTTTGGGTGCATATTGCTGAGCACATTCTGTAACATCTGCATATCCTGAAGCTGAATACTTTGCTTAATTTCCTTAAATGAATAATAAATATTATACTTTGGGCCAAATCAATCAGAACAACTGAGGATACTCATATTCTTTTGTGGATACCATTTTGCTAATAAATTTCACAACTGAAAGTAAAATACATCTAAAAAAAATTCAGACACAGACTCAAATCAATATATTTACCATCAATACTAATTTAAAATTATGCAAATCACACAACCGGACTCTTAAACCTGTTGTCAAGAGAGTCTAATAGTCGACAATAGAGTGATAGAGATGTCTATTGAAAGGGGATTTTTAGAACAACATTCAAACATATTGTCTCTCTGGCTTTGTATGCTATATTTGTTTAACAGCACATTGGCTATAAAAAGTATGGACCACTTCCACGTTTACCATATTTCCAAGGACATTTTCATGTTTAACTTTTCCATTTTTCTGACCCTATACAAATATATATTTTTATCAGTTACTTACTCTGTGTTATTTGTAGTGGTGGACAAGCAAAATAAATAAATAAATAAACAATTTCATGCTTTATACAGAACAGAAATCACAAAGCTTACGATACAACAGGCTTCAGTGGAGGCCTTCATGGGGCCAATACAGCAGCAAACAATATGAAAATATCCATGAAAAATATCTCAAGTACTCATATTACATAATCCACATGTCAGTTATCCAGTCTTATGCTCACATTGTCCAAAAGGCATGCATTTTGGGTTTGAAATATTGTTAAATAAATATTTCTGGTATAACAGAATAGTGCACAAACATGAAAAACATTCAGATAGGATCAAGCTTTTAAACTCAAGAACTGCCTCCCCTCACATTCACTGGGTAAGAGTACTGACCACAACTCCTTGTTGTCTGCAAGTTTGTACTTTCTCCTTGTGTCCAAGAGAGTTTTCATTCCAAGTGTCCAGTTTTACCTACACATTCCAAGCCAATTTCACTAGCCGACATAACATTAGTTAACAGAAATACTATTTCTTTAATGTACAATTCAGAGCTTTATGTCTGCCTTGCATTTTTTTGTGATTAAGCTACCAATAGGTAATCAGAGGTATGAGACTGTCCAAAAATGCAACCGCCTCCATAAAGAAAAGAAGAAGAAAAAAAACGGTCAGGAAATACCTCTGTGTACCACTGAGGTCAAAATGGGCCACCAGTATTCAGCCTAGTACCTCAGAAGTAAAATCTCAGTGGCCACTTAAAACCAAAAGGAAAAGACGCAGAGATCTTAGTGTAGTACTGTATCTTGAAAGGTGACAAAACTGATTCTCACTTATTTCAACATTAAATGATCTGCTAAATACACAGAGGGAGAGAAAGAAAGAGAGAGAGAGAGACCATGGACTGTAGGGCTCATACTGGTAGGCCACACCATCTCAGCTCTTTCATGATGAACCCAACAGAAGATTGTCAGAAAGCACTACATCATACTTTTTTCCTAAGCAGTAAGATGGTGGGGCAGCATCCTAGTTGCACTTGGAGAGCTAATCCTTCTAAATTTGATAATACACCAGAAGCTGTAAGTTGAAGTTTTTTTTAAAGATATTAAAGGGCTACCCTGAGAGAACAGCGACGTGAGGAAGAGAATGCAGGGACTTTTATACATCCTTGTATCTTTTAAAATTCAGTCACATACCCATTACTCACTTACACCAGGCAAATATAGACCAAAAAAGGAGGTAGGTCTGAGTCAGCCTTAATGGTTGAAATCAGTAGGCTATGACAATCTTAGATTTGAACAGAATCAATTTATCAATAAAGGATTGTGGTGTGATAAACTGCAGTAAAGCTTGCACTCTTGAATCTGCTCAGCTTGATTCTGAGAGGACATGCTGAGCCCCATCTTATATGACAACTTTTCTGGTAAATTCATAATTATGCTATTTAAATATAACCTCAGAATTAGTCTGAAAACCTCATTTAAGTAGCTATCATTTCATGGTCTCCAGGAAATATTAAACTGTATAACTAAAGAAGAAATTTTCTCATTACCTTTTCTTTGCCATGGATCACTGACCTGTTTATTAACTGTATATGGTAAACTGTCGATGTCCAGCTAGCTTTGTATGCATGGAAATAAATCCACAGAAATATGTATAATTAAAAAATTAAAAGATGCAAAGTATAATGATGGTAATATAAACTTACTGTTGGTAGAGAATTAAGGACTTGTTTTGAATCCAAGCAACCATAGCCAAGCTGCTGCCGATCTTCTAAACTTGATGGCCTGCCCTTCAATTCATTCTCCTTAAGTCGCCATTTAAAAGAGTCCAACTCACTCTTAAAAGCTTCCAGATAACTTCCATCTCTTTCCTTAAACACAAAAATAAAAAATATTCCAAAATGTGTAATATAAAATTGAAACTTATTTTGTTTCTAATTAACTGGATTTGTGGAATATTAAAGATAGTCAATAACAAAGAGCACGATTTACAAACCATTTAAAATCTCTTATTTTTTAAAAATGTGTTCAGCTTCATCCACAAAAATTATAAAATAGGATTTTAAATGCCTAAACATATACTTTATTTTTTAGATTCATCTTCCATTTCAAAATCAATTACACTGCACTTTACAATCACTTACTGTAAGTTACTATCAATCTTAAATAATTGGGGCTTGTATTATGAATTAAAGAATAGGTTGATTAAAAAAATGTTAAGGAAGTGGACACTATTTTTTTGTGTATTAGAATTGTATTTCATTCATCTGCAACAGTCTGCATTTAGTTTGTGAATGTGAAGTGTTCATTATATTAAATGACATTTCTAACTGATACATTATTTGTATTATTTTAGGTATATTGTGTACAATATCCTCTGAAAAGAAGTGGGTAGTAAGCCAGTTTTGGCCTACATATACACTTACTTGTTTGATACACAGCAGCACAGACTCGAACAGTAACAATTAAAAAGAGCTTTTAGGGGGTTGTATAAAAATTTGCCATTGCATAATTATTGGCACCCTTTTGCATGATTCATATCAAATCAATTTGATTGGAAGAACATACTAGATTCTCTTTGCAGTGAACTGCCATGTCATGAATAAAGAATGTTGGCTATAATACTTTAAAAAGGTCACTTCATTAACTGTTATGTATTAACAATGCCACAGACAGTTATCAACCATAAAAATGCAAAAGGATACAAGCCTGCATGCATAGAAAATTATATTCTTAAAGTTGATGATTTGCATATATTCAAAGAGAATCATGAGCATATATAAAACTAAGCATTACATCCCAGTGCATGTTAGTATATCAAGGGTTAAATCACAAAATGGCTTGTGTCTGTATATTTTTTATTTTTCTTAGCAAGCTGGAAACCATCAATATTTCATGAGTCATGGTCAATTATGTAGAGAGAGGCTGACAGGCAGCAACCCACCCCCTCTTCCATGTGTGTGAACGTGAGCAGAGGACTAGAGGTAATGGTGGCAGAATTGGATAGGTTCAAGGTGGGGAGAGGGCCTGTCAAGTGGGCATGATGGACAGAATAGACTGCTATGCTCCTTAGGCTGGGAAATATTGGTGGAGCTAATTAGAGCCAGGACCATAGCAATGGAAGCTGGGGGTTAGACAGGGGTGGCAGATGAGCTGAGTAAGGCTAAACTCTTGATAAGAACTGTAATAAAAGTAAAGTAGACCCTATGCTAATTGCTCATTTCACTGAATTAAAACGGTTCTGTACTTTTGCAGTACAGTACCATTCTGCCAGCACATCCTGAGGTCTCCAAGTGCCTACTTTGAGCAGCGTATTTCTGCTACAACACAAGGTCATGTTCTGAGACATTGGCACTTCCGCTTTGACAATTTAGCAGGGTATTAAGAAATGTGTTGTTCATGAAACTATTGTAAACCTCTCAGAATATGGTAAGAAGAGGACAACTGATCAAAGATGTTTTAATAAGGTTGCTATACTGAAAAAAAAAAACTGAGAAAGGCTCTTTTGGAAAAGGTCAAAGAGGACGTTTGTATTTTTTTTTTAATTCTTCTGAACTGTAGCTGTGATATCTTTCACTTGGATGTTATAGATTGTATTGAGTAAGTAAAGCTGGAAAAATATTGGTTTGTGTGTTTTCGTTTAAGGCTGTAAAGCAAAAAAAAAAAGGGAATATATCAAAAGGGGTGATTCTTTTCTATACCTACTGTACATTTAACAAAGAAAGTGAAAAACTTATCAGAAAAAATCTTTTGGATGGTTTCTTTACAAGTGCCACATATGTATAAACAACTAAACTAAAAGCTGACAGACATGTTTAAGAGGTTCCAAAAACACAGCCAGCTTCTCACAGACAAAATAAAAAATTATAAAGTCTTTGGGTAAAGGTAACCTTTCTTTTCATTTTCTCATACACACTAAAAAAAGAATTCTCTCTCTTACTCTTGCTTTTTGGAAGAAGTATCTGAAGAAACTCCTAGGGTCAACTTTGTGGCTTTTAGCCATTTCCAAAATAAACTGCATCACTACAGCTTGGTGTGCCACTTGATCCATCAATGCTTCTTTCTATTAATAAATAAATAAATAAAACATTAAAACAGAGGAGAAATTACACTTAACACACACATTTGTTAATTGTGCATTATTAGTCATACAATGAACTACATTATTAAGGTAATTCTGAACCCACTTGTAAAACTCACTTTTAATAAGTTGCAAAAGTGCCTTAACAAAAACATTTAGAAGTCAAGGAGACAAGAAGTGTATTTACACTATAAAGCTATGTTAGGAGCAAAAGATATCAATAGCATCAACATTTTTTTTTTGCCCCTCAAGACCTTAGAGCTTCATGTCACTTATAATTGGTTAACACTTGCTCTGTCTCTTGTATCAATACAGCTCTACTGACTAATTTTCCAGTAATACCAATCTCCAGAATTTCTGTTTTTACTCTTTGTGAAACATTTATCTTCCAATTGTTCACACTTTAATATAGCACATAACTAGGGCTAATTTGATTGTAAAAAAATGAAATTAAATGAGAACAGATTGATGAGATTGTTTATATTTGAACAATTTTAAAATTGTTCAAATGTTCAAATATAAAGAACCTCATCAAATCTGTTCTCATTTAATTTAACTCATATTATTCCAATATTTTGGAGTCTACATAACAGTCAGCTTTCTTCTTTTAGCTTGGTCCGTTTCTTTTGTCTTTACCTGCTTGAAGAAAGACTCAATAGCTTATAAAAGTTACTTTAGGTGTACTAGATTATGCTCCATTACAAGACAGGTCCTGATTTCATCATATACAATACACACACACATATATATATATATATATATATATATATACACACACACACACACACCACACACATATATACATATACATATACACGTATATATACACACATATATATATGTGTGTGTGTGTGTGTGTGTGTGTGTGATATAGATTATATATATATATATATATATATATATATATATATATATATACTAGGGAAGCACCGATACCGAAACGGGGTATCTGGTATCGGCCTCGATACCACATTTTCTAAAGTACTCGTACTCGTTAAAAGTCCCCGATACCGGGGACCGATACCACGGTCTGGAGAAATGTCTATGTTTGAGCGGCATGTAAGGGGTTAATCACAGGCGCTGAGTGCCCGCCCCCAGACCCCGGCTGCAGCTCAGAGCTGGGAGAAGGCGAGGCGAGACATGTCAGCCGTGTGGAACTATTTCAAAGTGAATGAAGACGACAAAACAAAGGCGGACTGCAAATTAGTGCTCAGCGAAATTGTCCAGAGGAGGCTCAAAAGGTAGCGCATTTAACACAAGTAATTTAATCAAGCACCTAAAATCCCAACACGACAACGAGTACAAAGAGTTTACCCACGCTTCTAAACCAACACAACCCACGCTGCAGCAAACTCTTGCAAGACGAGAGAAAATGTCCAGAGACAATCCACGTGCTGTGAAAATAACACAGGCAATTATCGAGTACATTGCATTGAGTGTCCAGCCACTCTCGGAGGGTAGAAAATGTGGGATTCCTGCGTCTCCCTCCATGTTCTGGAGCCCAGATATGATGTCCCAAGCCGCCGCTACATGACTGACACGGAGCTGCCTAAACTACACGGCTCCGTGAAAAAACATATCCACAGCCTACTGCAAGCCTCCTCTGCGTTTAGTTTCACTACGGATATTTGGACAAGCAGTGTTAGCCCCGTGTCGCTAATTAGCCTAACCTCCCAGTGGATAGACGAGAGTTTCACACCGCAACGAGCCATATTACATGCGAAAAAATTCCGCGGCTCGCACACCAGCCAGGCTATAGCGCATGTGTTTTGAGGAAATGCTCCAGACATGGGGTATACCTAAAACATCAGTACATGTTGTGCTTCGTGACAATGCCAAAAACATGATTAAAGCCATGAATGACGCAGGGCTCCCAAGTCTGCCGTGTGTCGCGCACACGCTCCAACTGGCTGTTCACGAGGGCTTATTAGCACAGAGGAGCATAGCTGATGCTATAGCAGTGGGGCGGAAAATAGTTGGGCATTTTAAACATTCCGCCTTAGCCTACTCCCGCCTCGAGGACATTCAGGGACAGCTCAACCAGCCAATAAAGAGACTGCAGCAGGACGTACAGACGCGCTGGAACAGCACGTATTACATGCTCCAGTCCCTCATTGAGCAAAAGCGAGTGCTGGGGGTGTATGTGTCCGAGCATGAACTCCCAGTCCCTGACTATCTCACCGCTCACCAATGGGCTCTTATGGAGAAGACTGTTGCCATCCTCGCCCCCTTTGAGGAACTAACTAAAAAGTGAGCAGCTACGACGCACTAGCCTCTGATGTCATCCCCAGCTGTGACTGTGCTAGTGAGACTTCTAAACAGAGAAACAGACGAGGACCACGGCGTCAAGACAATGAAAGCAACCTTACTGGCAGCTGTCAAGAAGCGCTTCAGTGACGTTGAGACCAACCCACTGTACTTCATCTCCACCATACTTGACCCAAGGTAAAGTCTGTGTGCTATAGGTATTCAATGATAAACTACAGTACTAAATGTAAGATTAATTTCCATCTGAAATATTATATTATATTTTTGTAACTAAAATACACAAATACAAATGTATGCAATATATACTGTATAATATGAAATATATTTCCCCTATTACTACCAGAAAGCCAAATGGCTGGCATTTGTGACAGTGGTTTAGGGGAAACTAAAATCAGTCCTATTTTTCCACATATTAATACATTCATGAATTTTGTTCAGGTATAAAGATCGCTTCTTCCCCAACAACACTGCTCCGGAGGCCAAGCTGCACCTGAAGCAGGAGCTGCAGATGATGTCCAGAGCTGAGGCAGAGGGGAGTCTGGCAGAAGCTGCAGAACCTCCTGCTAAACTGTTCCTCAAGGCCAGGCCAGCACTGGCAGCAGTCTGGACACTGTATTTGAAGAAATCGCTAAGGAGCATTCCCAGGCAGCACAGCCGCTGGCAGCAGGTGCTGCCATTGAGCTCGACACATACCTCGAGAGGCCCCAAGCCCTCGTGAAGACAGTCCTCTGAAGTACTGGGGTGTCAACAAAATCAGGTTCCCCACTTTGGCTAAAATGGCCCAGAAATACCTCTCAGCCCCATGTAGCAGTGTGGAAAGTGAAAGGCTTTTTAGCTCAGTGTCACACATTATAGATGAAAACAGAAACAGGCTGACTGTTGATAATGCAGAAAAGCTACTTTTCTTAAAAAAAAACCTGCCACTCACTTTTCTAAATAGGCTCCATTAAGTGAGTCGTCTTAGACTTGATGTTAATACCTACCTCAGTTGCACTGACTGCCACAGTTCTATGTTGGTGGATGTTGATAGTTTATTTCAAATATTGTGCACTAAATAGCAAAGATGTTTATTAATGCCCCTTGTGTTGACCAAAGCGGCAGAGTTTACAACAAACTGAAAAAAAATACTTGAGTTGCACTATCACTGTTTAAATTTTTTTTTATAATTATTTATTCTGTAATATGTTGCATACAACATGCTTTTCATTTTAAATAAATGTTCTTAATTCCAAACTAGTCCCTTGTTTTTTTGTTAAATTATAGGACTAAAGCTGTTACCTGTAAATTTAAATCATGTTTTTATTAAGTACTCGGTATCGGCGAGTACTGAAATGCAAGTACTCGTTTCCAAAAAAGTGGTATCGGTGCATCCCTAATATATACACTGTATATATATATATATATATATATACACAACACTATATTATATATATATATATATATATATATATATATATATATATATATATATATATATATATATATACACATATACAAATACAGTGGAACCTCTAGATACGAGTTTAATTCGTCCAGCACTGAGCTTAGTATAGCGAATTTCTCGTATCTAGAACAAACTTCCACATTGAAAATAATGAAATCCAGTTAATCCGTTCCGCACCCCAAATATATTAACATAAAAATCAATTTTCCTAACAAATAACACTGATAAATTATATATACTGTAGTCTACCTTTAATAAATAACACTGGTAAATAATATAACTGATTATTAAAAGAATCAAAACAGGTGTCCAAAAGTGCAGTAGAGCATTCAATAAATCTTTAAATAAATTAATCCTTAAAACAGTTGTGAAGTGGAGGTTTAAAATACACAAGAATAACAATCCTTTAACACGAGGTTAAAACGTCAAAAGGATGCAGTCTTTTAAAAAACAGATGACAATCCCCCCGGTGCTTCTTCTCTGTTAGCGTCTCACCTGACGGGCTCTGCACAGGCGAGACACTCTTAATGCAGCTGACCTTCTCTACACCGTCCTGCTTCAGCTGTGTTGGCTCGCCTGTTCAGGCTCACTGTTCAGCTACAGCGCGAGCCGCAATCGCTTGCTCTCCCGCACCGCTTCCTACAAATCCCACCCCGCCCGCCTGCCTGCCGCAACCTCCGTTCTCTCTCCTCTCTTTTCTTTTACTTCTTCTCCCCCTTAACCGGCTCGTGCTTCTCTATATATGCGGGCGAGGGACATGGCAGCTGCAGCCCCATCAGCCACAGGAACAATCATGGATGTGGGCAGTTTTCCCACCTGTGCACTTAAGTGAGAACGCAGACACCGCAGATCCGGCTCGCAACTGCTACCACGCCCCCATCGCTAAGCCGCGAGCTTATACCCACAGCCTGGCTCGTGGCTCGTTACTCGAGCCAATGCTCGCATTTAGATCTGAATTTTTCGCTCTACTTTCCTCGTATTTTGAATTTCTCGTATACAGAGGTTGATCGTATCTCGAGGTTCACATGTACTAGCAAAATACACGTGCAGCGGAGAAGTAGTGGTGTTAAAGAGGTTATGTAAACATATATATACATACATAAACATATATACATATATATACATATCTACATATACATATACAGTAATCCCTCGCTATATCGCGCTTCGCCTTTCTCGGCTTCACTCCATCGCGGATTTTATATGTAAGCATATTTAAATATATATCGCGGGATTTTTTGCTGGTTCGCGGATTTCTGCGGACAATGGGTCTTTTTATTTCTGGTACATGCTTCCTCAGTTGGTTTGCCCAGTTGATTTCATACAAGGGACGCTATTGGCAGATGGCTGAGAAGCTACCCAACTTACTTTTCTCTCTCTCTCTCTTGCGCTGACTTTCTCTGATCCTAAACGTAGGGGGATTGAGCAGGGGGGCTGTTCGCACACCTAGACTATACGGACGGCTCGTCTGAAAATGCTGAAAGATTATCTTCACGTTGCTACCTTCTGTGCAACTGCTTCCTGAAGCGACATGCTGCACGGTGCTTCGCATACTTAAAAGCTCGATAGGGCACGTTATTGATTTTTGTATTGAAAAAACAAACTCTGTCTCTCTCTCTCTCTGCTCCTGACGGAGGGGGGTGTGAGCTGCCACCTTCAACAGCTTTGTGCCGCGGTGCTTCGCATACTTAAAAAGCCAAACAGCCCTATTGATTTGTTTGCTTTCCTATCTCTTTCTGACAGGCTTTGCTCCTGACGCGCACTCCTTTGAAAGGAAGATATGTTTGCATTCTTTTAATTGTGAGACTGAACTGTCATCTCTGTCTTGTCATGGAGCACAGTTTAAACTTTTGAAAAAGAGACAAATGTTTGTTTGCAGTGTTTGAATAACGTTCCTGTCTCTCTACAACCTCCTGTGTTTCTGCACAAATCTGTGACCCAAGCATGACAATATAAAAATAACCATATAAACATATGGTTTCTACTTAGCGAATTTTCTTATTTCACGGGTGGCTCTGGAACGCAACCCCCGCGATGGAGGAGGGGAATTACTGTTTATACATATACACAACCACATAAACATATATATATTACATATACAAATGTAAATATCTACATATATATATACATATAAATATAGACATACATATATACATACATAAACATATATATATATATATATATATATATATATATATATATATATATATATACTGTATACTATACATATCTACTTATTGGCTCTGTATTTAGGATATAGCGGGTTGGATAATGGATGGATGGACAATTGTATGCATAGCCCTATTTGCCCGTTTTCGTTTTTTTTCTTTCTTCAGTAATATTTCAGCAAACCCGGAGCTTGTCAGTTCAAATCCTGGTACTGACACCACTGTGTGACCCTGAGGAAGTCACTTCACCTGCCTGTGCTGCAAAAAACAAAAGTAATGTAACAAATTGTACCTCAGATGTTGCAAGTTGCTGGAATAAAGGCATAAGTAAAATAGATAAATATGTATTATACACATAGGAAGCATTAATTTATTTTCAGTCAAGTCATCTGCAGCAAACCTTTATAAATGAGGGTTTCTCCTTTTTAGATAGTGCAAACTGTTTCTTCTTCATTGAGGTTTTCTCTTGGAGAGCTTTTTTCATTTCATTGAAAATTAAAGTAACAGCTGCCAAATATATGTAGCTTTCTTATTAATTTTTCAACATTGTGTAAAATAACTTTATAAAGTAACATAAAAGGTTTAAATACTGGTTATCCTTTTACACTAAAATATTACTAAAGAGATACAAAAAAAGTAAAATGCATATGTTCTTTTTCTTTAAGGAGATTTAATATTACTGAAGAAAGAAAAAAAAAAACTAAAACAGCCAAATGGGGCTATGCATACAAACTTAAAAGGTTTAAATAAAACAGAAATATACACTTTTATTTTTACTTGCTTAACTTGTGGAGGGTGTATCTTGTAGCAAAGCCCTAACTTTTTTTGTGAAAGCCCGTTTCAGTCAATAAGTCTTAAAAACAGGTGTAAAGATATTGACAATAAGCTACGCAAACCCACCAAGACATGGAATCGTTTAAATCAGTATCATTACATCTTCCTTTCTTAAGAGAAGTAAGGCAGTACTTATAAGCTTACATATTTATATATAGACATACATATATATATATATGTATATATCCGAAGCTATATATATATATATATATAGACATACATACATATACATATATATCTATATCTATATATATCTATATCTATTTATGTATATCTATATATATCTATATCTCTATATACATCTATTAAAATCTATATCTATTGATGTATATCTATATATACTCTATATCTCTATATACATCTATATATATCTATATCTACATCTATATATATATATATATATATATATATATATATCTATATATCTATATCTAAATCCCCGCGAGTACTGCTTTTAAATTTTTATTAAGAAGAAAAGCTTTTTAAATTGAGGGAAAAATATCCTAATAGCAATTTGTTAAGGATCTGTTTTTTTGTGAAGCAGGCCTTAAACACAGCTTTTCCGCTGTTTTATAAGACGAACGTCATATAAGGTTCTTCCTTTTTCCTTGCTTCGCCAAGGAAGGAGCCTTTTTATTAAATCCAAGGGTTCTTCGCTTTTTTTGTTTTTTTTTGTTTATACAATTTGTTATAGTTCTGTTTGTATGACGACGTTGTCAGTTCAGCACTCAGGTTGTAATATGACACAAGCTGTGCAAGCTTACTGGTAAGAATGCAACGTATAGTTGATACATGAGAAAAGCACAATCATGCCTCAAATCAATGGCAACCTTTTGTAGGTCTATGAACTTAATTTAAAGTTTAGGTTTAACATGGTGCTTTCTTTCTGAAGTCACCTGCACTCATGAATATGTCTGTATGCGTCAGTCGCTCAAATCCCCACACTCACAACCGGCGAAGTACTGCTTTTTAAATTTTTTATTAAGAAGAAAAACCTTTTAAAATTGAGGGAAATATACCAATAACAGTTTGTTAAGGATCTGTTTTTTTGTGAAGCTGCCTTCACTCGAGTGATCACTTCGAGCTGACTTCGCTGGCTAACCATAAGCGTTACTGGTAGGTAACCACCCCATACAATCAGATTGTGAATCAGACTACGAATGCCGTGAATGTAATTACCCCAGATCTACATGGTGTCAAATAAACGAACACACGCCGTGACGCAATTTTAGGGGCTTTGCCTGTAGACGCTGACGTCCGAGTTCGTTCCCGTAAGGGAATGAAGTGAGTGGGTGGTTACCTACCAGGTAACGCTTATGGTTGGCCAGCAAGTGAGGTAACATCAGCCACGGTGCCTTCAGTTGTGAGAAGCAGATCATAGAATGGATGAAAATAGTTTACTGTCAAATAATACAAAGAGTATGCGACACGTCTTTCCCCTTATTCTTGGCTCATCAGGCGTACACACTCACTGCACTCGCTTACGGTAATCGTACCTCGGACGTCAGCGCTAGAGGGGCTTCACAGCGGTGAAGTATTGCTTTTAAATTTTAATTAAGAAGAAAAGAAAACCTTTTTAAATTAAGTCTTAAAAAGAGGTGTAAAGATATTGACAATAAGCTACGCAAACCCACCAAGACATGCAACCGTTTAAATCAAGGCGCGAGTCGAAAAACACCATCCCATAATATTAGTTAACGATTAACACATTTCTATATGTATTGTAAGCATACAATACAACTGATAATATGTTGCGCTTATTTATCTGGTGTACTGACATTTTTGTGCGTTTAACGCCTGAAATCAAACGTGGTTTGTGCCCTTCAGAATGAAAAGAGTTGCATTTTCCTTTTAATAAAAAGGCGGTAGCTTTTACGCCTGAGAAATCCACCCCGTAAATGCACACATTTAATTGGCACATGTGTTAATACGTATGCTTACACAGTATTAAAAGACACTCAACAAATTACACAGTATAAAAGACAAGTCAACAATTAACGTCATTTACCTTCGTCCCCGCGTTTTGACTTGTGCTGTAAATCTCTCTCCTCGTTTTCAGTTCAACCGTGATTACGTAGGAGGCGTAATACGTGACTGACGCAATACGTGACTCCGCCTCCTCCATTAGAGTATATGGAAAAAAAACAGGTTCCAGTTATGACCATTACGCGTAGGGAATTCGAATGAAACCTGCCTAACTTTTGTAAGTAAGCTGTAAGGAATGAGCCTGCCAAATTTCAGCCTTCTACCTACGGGAAGTTGGAGAATAGTGATGAGTC